>NW_028242582.1:0-89912 GCF_964263255.1 Lissotriton vulgaris
CTAGGTCTTTTCTGTAGAAAGTGCTTGCATGCCTCCAAACCCTGTTTATGGTCATTGATGGTGTAGAGGGAGTGAACATCTAGTGTGATAAGTAGCTCGTTCTCCTCCCATCCAATGTCCTGTATCTTCCCCCAAAAATCTTGAGTGTCACGTATAAATGTGGGGAGATTAGAAACATGTTCCCTCAAAAAATGATCAACATATTTCGAAATATGTTCTGTCCCTGGAAAAAACAATGGGGCGTCCAGGAGAGTTAAGAGGAGCCTTATGAATTTTTGGTAATAGGTAAAGAAAAGGGAGTCTGGGATGGTCATGTTTGAGGTAAGAATATTCTTCCCATTCTTCAATTCCTTTGTCTCGCAATACTGAGAGTTTATCCCAGATCTCAATGATGCTATCATTATAGATCTCTTTGGTGACGAGTATGTAGAATTTGTTATCTGAAAGTTGTCTCATAGCTTCAGAGATATACTGATCTCCGTCTAGAAGCACAATATTCCCCCCTTGTCCGCAGGCCAGATGACAATGTTGTCTTCGGCCAAGGAAATGAGAGCCTGTCTTTGACTATAAGTAATATTGTTGGATTTGCGATTTTTATAATATATTTTCTGGCGAAAGTCAATGAGAGATCTTGTCACGCTTTCATGAAAAGTGTCTATACTATCATGGGGTACTGTGGGCAAACATTTGGACTTGGGTCTAAAGGTGGTGATGGCTGAAGCATCTTGTGTGATGCCTAGCTCCTCCAATATGTCTTGTTCATTATTACCTCATCTGTCTATGTCCTGATCTTGTTGGAGTTCAATCATGGTGACTAAAGTGTCAATATCCCCTATATCAAAAGTGTTGTCTATATCAGTATTGGTGAAATTCTCCCTTCTTTTGTTACCTGTACCTCTAAGTGTGTGGCACTGTTTGAGTTTGAGTTTTCTGACATATTTAAACAGGTCAATTCTGATACTTGTATAATCAAAAGTACAGGAGGGACAGAAAGAGAGGCCAAGGCAGAGAGTCTGTTTTTCAGTGTCACTGAGAGGTCTTTAGAAAGATTGACAATAGTCTTGTTCACCATTTAATTATCCATTAGTATGTCTTTTTAGGGCCTTCGTTGTTGTTTCCCACGCGTCCACGTCCTCTGCCTATTTTGCCACCTCTGGTGGATTCGCTTTCTTCGATTCTTGCGTTTCCTTTTCCTCTTCCTTGACCCCGACCTCTCTGGCTTCTCGTCTTGGGTGTTGGAGTATCTCTTGTGGTTTGACATCCCCGGCAAAGCAGCCGGTAATCGTCTAAAAAAGTGACTGTGCGCGTGTTTTTTTCTTCTTCATTGTCCAATGTGGTGCTCACTGTTGTCTCTGTTTCTATGTAACTGGTGGTAGATAGATCTGACATTGAGCTTTCTATTGGTATCAATGGTGTTTCATGAGTCTTGGATTGGTCCCTATATAGGTGGTCGTATACATTACTGAACCGCTTTCGTAATCGTGATAGTCCCAATCTAATTCATGCTGTTTGCGCTCTTTGATCTCTTCCTCATATTTTTTGAGCCTGTCTTTCATGGTCACCAGGGATCTTTTTAGGGTGTCAGGTTCCATACAGCTCGTGAGATCATCCATAAAAATTTTTATTTGGCCCAGCACTGTTTCTCGATCTATTTTGGCGTATTTGATCAAGATCTCTAACATGTGTCTTGAACTTATGGCAAAGTTCTTAGATCACTCCTCAAGCATCTTATGGGTTTCGTACGATGGCGTGGTAAATTCTTAGGCCTCTAGGTATCATGTTGATATCAATGTAGTTTTGTAAAGAGCTTGCTTCCCACCATTTGGAGATTTCTTTCCGTTTTAATGTTTCCAATTTCTTCAGTTTTTCTTCTTGCATTTGCATTTGATTAGTTTTTGCTTCCTTGGGTGCTCCAGAGCCTGTTTTTCTGGAAGCAGCCGCTCTCCTTTCTGCTTCTTCCTCCATAATGCACGTACAACTTCTGTCCAGGTAGTCCTGATACGGACTATCTGGCCCATTGTAAAGTGTTGTAACTTTGTTTTTGTTATTGTGCCTCTTTTTCCATTGCTCTCTGTTCCCGCTGTGTCCGCTCCCGCCGCTTTTTTCCTGCCGCTATCTCCCCAGCGGCTCCGCCCCCTCAGCGCCCATTTGCCGCCCGCTCCCACCCTCCCAGCTGCTCCTCCCTCCCTAACCACCTTATATAGAGGCCGCGCGCAGCAGGCGTGCAGCTGGCATGTGGAAGGCACGCCTAAGGGAGGCCCTTCTGCACCCGTCCGCGCCTGGACCGTGCCCAGTGCCAGAACCCCTGGACCCCGTGGTGGCCACTAAACGCGACACCACTACGACTCCAGCACCCTTCACACACTCAACGCCGGACAATCACGCACCTGCTGCCTGGCCGCCCCGAAACGCACCCAAGGTCCCTTCTCCTGCCGGAACTGCTGCTTCACCAGCATCCGGCATGCCAACCCACCCACCGAAGAACCCAACTTCCTCAGATGCATCCTGCTCAACACCCGCTCCGCCCGCAAACACGCCATCGAACTCTGGGACCTACTCGATACCAACGCCCCAGACGTCGCCTTCCTGACGGAGACCTGGCTGAACCCGTCCTCGGCACCCGACTTTGCTATAGCCATCCGGGAAGGCTAAAAGATCACCCGCAAGGAGTGCACCAACGGAGTAGGAGGAGGAATTGCCATCATCCACAGGAACACTCTCAAAATCTTGACATACACCGACGACACCCACAGCACCGCCGAACACCTGCACTTCCAGATCCACAATAACCCCAACACCACCCTCAGAGGCACCCTCGTCTACAGACCTCCCAGACCTCGACCACAGTTCAGCGACTCCATCGCCGACTTTGTCAGCACACACGCCCTCACCTCCACGGACTACATCCTCCTCGGGGACCTGAAATTCCGACTCAAGAACAGCAATGACTTCAACTCTACCACCCTGATCGACAACCTCGCCAACCTCGGACTCAGACAGCTCGTCACAACACCCACCCACTCTGCCGGCCACACGCTTGAGCCCCATCTTCCCAGCAAGCACCCACGTCTTCTTCAACCACACCACAGAACTCCACTGGACCGACCACGGTTGCATCCACTTCACCTTCCGGACACCCCCCACGCACCACCACACCCAGCAGATGCCTCGCCGCCGCTGGAACAAAGTCACCAAAGACCGGCTAAACACTACCCTCGCCCAGAGCCCACCCGCAAACCCGACTGACCCCGAAGCCGCAGCCCGCAACCTCAGACAGTGGATTAACGACTGAGCCAACACCCTCGGCCCGCTCAAGAAGCCCTCCATCACCCACACCAGCAAGAAAGCCAGCTGGTTCACCAAAGACCTCCAGGCCTCCAAGCGGACCTGCCGAAAACTCGAAAAAAACTGGATCCGTGAACGAACACCGAAAAGCTACACAGCCCACAAAAAAGCCACTACCTCAACAGATCCGCCGAAAGGACCTCCTTCAAAAATCGCTTAGATAACAACGCACGCAACAGCAAAGAGCTCTTCAACATAGTGAAGGAACTCTCCAACCCCAGCTTCAACACCAACGACATCCCACCTTCACAAGACCTGTGTGACTCGCTGGCCTCCTTCTTCCACCGCAAGATTCGATGCCTTCACCACCCAGGCAACCACTGGGACACCCGCTCGTACGACCACCACCCGCACCAACCGCCTACTCTCCTTGACCAACATCAACGACGACAACACCATCAAGATCATGAACAACATCCACTCCAGATCCCTGGAAGACCTCTGCCCACACCACATCTACAACAAAGCCAGCAACACCATCGTACCCCATCTCTGAAAAATAATCAACATCTCCTTCTAGACAGCGACCTTCCCTGAGAGCTGGAAGCACGCAGAGATAAACACCTTACTCAAAAAACCCAAGGCAGACCCCAAGGACCTCAAGACCTTCCGACCCATCTCCCTGCTCCCGTTCCCGGCGAAGTTAATTGAAAAGGCCGTCAACAGACAACTGACCAGCTTCCTCGAGGAGAACAGCATCCTGGACCTATCCCAGTCCGGGTTCCGCAGCAACCACAGCACCGAAACCGCCCTCATCGCCGCCACCGACAACATCAGGACCCTGCTAGACAACGGAGAAACCGTAGCCCTCAATTTCCTGGACCTGTCAGCCGCCTTCGACACTGTCTGCCACTGCACACTACGTACACGCCTCTATGAAGCCGGAATATAAGAAAAGGCCCTGCAATGGACCTCCTCCTTCCTCTCCGGCAGAACACAGAGCGTCCGTCTCCCCCCTTCTGCTCCAAAGCCACTGTGATCATCTGCGGGGTACCCCAAGGCTCATCCGTCAGCCAACATTGTTCTGCGTCTACATGGTACCGCTCACCCACGTCGCACAACGGCAAGACCTCAACATCATCTCCTATGCAGACGACACCCAGCTGATCCTCTCCCTCACCAAAGACCCCCACACCGCCAAAAAAAACCTCCACGAAGGAATGAAGGCCATCGCCGACTGGATGAGGAACAGCTGACTGAAGCTGAACTCGGACAAGACGGAGGTCCTCATCCTCGGATTCACCACCTCGGCCTGGGACGACTCCTGGTGGCCGACTGCACTAGGATACCCCCAACACCCACCGACCGTGCACGCAACCTAGGGATCATCCTCGACTCTACCCTTTCCATGACGAAGCAGGTCAAAGCCGTCTCCTCATTCTGCTTCAACAACCTCCGCATGCTCCGCAGGATCTTCAAGTGGATCCCCACTGAAACAAGAAGGATGGTCACCCAGGTCCTCGACAGCAGTAGCCTGGACTACGGAAACGCACTCTATGCAGGAGCCCCGGCCAAACTCCTGAAACGGCTCCAACGCATCCATAACGCCTTCGCACACCTGATCCTCAACACCCCTCGCTGCAGCCACATCACACCCCACCTGAGAGACCTGCACTGGCTCCCTGTTAACAAGAGGATAACCTTCAAACTCCTCACCCACGCACACAAGGCACTCCACGACACCTGACCAGCGTACCTCAACAGCCGACTCAGCCTCTACACCCCCACCCGCCAGCTCCGCTCTGCAGACCGTGCCCTCTCCACTGTCCCCCACATATGAAGAGTGACTGCCGGTGGCAGATCTTTCTCCCGCCTTGCTGCCAAGACATGGAACACTCCCCCCATCCGCCTATGGCAGACTGAAGACCTTCTGACCTTCAGGAGACTTCTCAAGACCTGGCTCTTTGAGCAGTACAAGCTCTCCCCCCAGCGCCTTGAGACCCTCACGGGTATGTAGTGCGCTTTACAAATGCTATGATTGATTGATTGATTGATTGATTGATTGATTGATGGTGTGTCTCCCCTGTCTAAATGACCAGGTTCTCTCTGCCGTGTCTGAGGTGCCTTTCGTGTAGAGCCTCCAATGAAGCTAAGGCTTGAAGAAGGGACTTGATGTAAAATTGGAGAAATATTTGATTGATAGTGTTAAACGATCCATGTGCCTTTTCGTAGATTCCAACCCAACAATGTTGGGTCTTTTAACCTGGTGGTGGAAAGCTAGTCGCTGTCACCAATGACCCAGGGAAGTGGAAGCACTGTGCACCCCCCTATGCCCAGTGAACCCCTCCACACCAAGACCGGATAAGCAACAGGAGCGGGCTTACCTGAAACACAACCCTGTCGGCTAATCTCCTCAAATGTCCTTCTTCTTATGTTGCACGGCCGGTCCTTTGTATGATACTCCTTTCGTGTCTACTCACTCATTGCTCCTTCCGGATCACCGAACCCTTGGAAAGTGGCACGTACACCAGAAGAGCATACCAGCAATAAGGATCCACAATTTTTTTACCATCAACGCGCTCTCAGAGTCAACACGCGTTTCGGCTGCCCCACAGCCTTTATCACGTGCAAGATTCAAGCAAATAAAATTCTCTTACATATACTGGCAATGCAGCTTTCGCCCGGAAGTAAACGAGCTCTATAGTACACATACTGTGGCGACCATCTTACAGGTTCCTAAATGCTAATAGATGCAATATATATATATTCAATATGTAGTGTTTGGACATAAAAACAAAAATACAATGCACAAATTCAGAACAGCTAATCAAATCATCAATGTGTCTGTCAGCAATCATCATGAAAAAATATACATGGAAATGTTAGAAAATATTCACTTCATATGTCCAAAAGATATGGTGTGGTAGGTACTGTCAATAATACATTATAATAATATATATACACACAATAAATTAAAAAAACATAATATACTGGAATTTCTTTTAAAAGCATACCAATTTAATTACACATATAAAAAAGTAAGCAATATAAAGGAATACATTGTTCTAAAATATGTTATATATCGAAAACATTACTAATTAAAAAAATATAATTTTAAATACACAAAAACATACTAATACTATCATTTTAAACAATATAAAAAAAAGGTCAAATTCTAGGAATAATGCAAATGCTATTACCACTCCAGTATGTGCAACAGTGGGGAAAGCGTTGAACTCAGAAGGGGTAAAAATTACTATTCCCACTCTAGTCTTTGCAACAGTAGGGAAAGTACTTCACTTCAAACACATAACTTATTTTAATACAAGTATTAATTCAGTAAAATTAAATATATATATTAACAAAACAATTACCCGAATAAGTCCAACAACCTGCACCTAAAATATAACTTTAGAAAATCTTATTTACACAATTTGTATACTTAATAACCAAATAAATAATTACTATTATTTAAAAACATATAAATGTATTATACTTAATTAACTTCTTGCCCTATACCCCTACAAACCTCACAATCTGGTACAACTGTAAGAATTACTATTGTACAATTACATTTAAAATATAAATAGCTTAAATTGACAAACTATATTTGAAAAATGAATGACAATTACGCAAACAATTTAAAACATATACAATGAAAATATGATGTAAACACATAAAGAAACTTGAAAAACAACATTTCTTACCTTAAAAATCAATATTTTTGTCAATGATATTTTTGCACACTATATTTCTGTGTCACGATATTAAAAATTTGATTTCCGCAACTCAATATTTTTAACTTTATATTTTGTTCGAATACCTCTTCATCCAGGCTGAGAAATTCTTCATGCAGTTGTGGAAGTTGGTTTTCGTGGTGGTGGGGTAACCTGAGAGCGGGTGGACGAGCTCGGTGTTGTCAGCGCAGTAGATGTTGCTGAAGTCATGGGTCCTGACAATGTCTGCTAGTGGCGCCATTTGATGTTGAAGTGGGTTGGACTGAGGGATGCTGCAGATGATGCCCATGGGTTGTGGGGTGAAGGGAGGGAAGCAGATTCTCTGGGTGCGCTCCGTGAGGAATGAAGCCATCCATCTAAGAGTGCTCCCTTTGATTCTGATCTGGCGTAGACATTTGATGAGAGTGTAGTGGGAGACGATGTTGAATGATGCGGAGAGGTCGAGGAGGATCAGCGCAGCCAAATCTGCGCTGTTGAGTAGGTTGCGGATCTCTGTGCTGTGGTTGACGCAGGAGATGATGCTGATGCCATGGGTCCTGACAATGTCTGCTAGAGGCGTCATATAGATGTTGAAGAGGGTTGGACTGAGGGATGTTGCAGATGGTGCCCTTGGGTTGTGAGGTGAAGGGAGGGAAGCAGATTCTCTGTGTGCACTCTGTGAGGAATGAAGACATCCATCTAAGAGTACTCTCTTTGATTCCGATCTGGTGTAGACATTGGATGTGAGTTTAGTGGGAGACGATTTTGAACGCTGCAGAGAGGTCGAGGAGGATCAGGGCAGCCACATCTGTTCTGTTGAGTAGGGCGCGGATGTCATCTGTCGCAGAAATCAGGTTCTTCTCTGTGCTGTGGTTGGCTTTGAATTCTGATTGGGAGGAGTCCAGCAGGTTGGTTCTCTCCAGGTGTTCGATGAGTTGGAGATTGATGGCTTTCTCCAGGATCCTGGTGGGAAACAGGATAAGTGAGATGGGTCGGTAGGTTCTGAGATCGCTGGGGTCTGCAGAGGATTTCTTGAGAAGGGGTCTGAACAGAGTGTTTCCAGGTTTCGGGAAAGGTGGCTGGAGGCATTGAGGATGGTGGTGAGCTGTGACTTCCAAAGATGAAGAGTCAATGGCGGCATGGGTTGGAGAGTTCTCCCGGGTGGATGGAATTCAATAAGGTGGCAGTGTTTGGTGTGCTGAGTTGGTCCCATGTGGTGAGAGGGTGGTCAGTGGTGGTCTCCATGGGGGTGGGGAGGCTGGAGATGTCTGTGGGCTGGGTTTTCGAAGTTTCTGTATATGGTGGCTATCTTGTTGTGCAAGTGGTCTGCTAGAGCATCGCTGAGTTTCTGTGAGGAGGGTATCGAGTTTTTGGTGGCTGTTGGGCAGGTGAACTTTCTGACGATGGTGAAGAGTTCTTTAGTCTGGTTGGCGGTGGCCTCCATTTCCCAGGGCTTCCCTTTTTGTGTCTTTGAGTTGGTGGTGGTAGTTGTTGAGGTCAGACTTGAATCTGGCTTGACCAGTGTAGTTTCCGCTGGTGTGCCATTTTCTCTCTAGTCGTTTGCATCTGTGATTCGCCGCGCTGAGTTCTGGGGTGTACCAGCTGGCTGGTTTGGTGGGGGCCACTCAGTCGATTGCGCTGGGGATCCAAGCGTTGAAGTTCCCTACTGCCTGATCCCGGTAGGTGGCAACATCCAGCTGGGTGATGCTGAGGGCGTCAGTCCATTGGTGCTGTGTGACTTTAGTCCAGTGTTGGTAAGGGGTGCTATGGTGGTTGGGGGGCTTGGGAGGACCACCAATGGTATAGTGTACAATGAAATGGTCGGACAGATGAGTTCCGTGGTGTGGCTATATCTGACTCTGTTGCTGGATGTGAAAATAGGGTCCAGCCCGTGTTCTGCTTTGTGCATGGAGACTACTGTGTGAGGCCAACCTTGTGCATTCATTCCAGGAGGTCAGTGGAGCTGGTGTCTGTGGGGTCATCGAGGTGGTAGTTGTGATGTCCCCGGAAGATGTAGTATTTGGCAAAAACTCTGCCAACCGTTGGCAGAGCGGAGTTTACTGGAGCACTCACCCTTAGACTTCATCCCCCAAGAGTAGTGTGCCAGGAACAGCATTTGTAGAGTGCTTAAGAAGGGGGTGGACCTCCAACAAGGCATGAGCAATCTCATTGTGGGGGACTTACATGTGGCAACAATAGGGGTTCTTGGCCCCAAACGACCCTCAGCAGGGGACTTCATCCCCTTATCAGTAGTGCACCAGGAGGGGCATTTGCAGAGTGGTTGAGAAAGGAGGCAGTTCTCCAATGGTGTCTGAGCAATCCCCCTGCGGGGGACTTACTTGTGGTAACAATAGGGGTCTTGGCCCCCAACAACTGTCAGTAGTCAAAGGGAATTCATCCCCCAACCAGTAGTGCAATAGGAGGCACATTTGCTGAGTGGTTGAGCAAGAGGGGCCCGATGAGTTCTGAGCAATCTAGCTGTGGGGGACTTACTTGTGGAACAATAGGGTTTCTTGGTCCCCAACAACCCCTCAGACAGGGGACTTCATCCCCAAACCAGTAGTGCACAAGGAGGCTCATTTTCAGAGTGGTCAAGAAATGGGCGGGGCCTCTGACAAGGTCTGAGCAGCCCATCTGCGGTGGACTTACCTATTGCAACAATAGGGGTTCTTGGCCTCAACGACCCTCAGCGGCCAAAGGTACTTCATCCTCCAACCAGTAGTGCACCAGGAGGTACATTTGCAAAGTGTTTGAGAAAGGAGGCTGGCCTCTGATGATGTCTCAGCACTCCTGTGGTGGGGGGGGGGGAATTACTTGTGGCAACAATAGGGTCTCTTGCCCCCCAACAACCCTCAGGTGCCAAAGGGACTTCATCCCCAACCAGTAGTGCACCAGGAGGTACATTTGCAGAGTGTTTGAGAAAAGGGACGGGCCTCCAACGAGGTATGAGCAGCCCCACTGTGGGTGGCTTACTTGTGTCAACAATAGGCGTTCTTGGCCCCAATGAACCTCAGCAGCCAAGGGGACGTCATCCCCCAACCAGTAGTGTACCAGAAGGTGAATTTACAGAGTAGTTGAGAAAGGGGATGGGGCCTCCGATGCGGTCTGAGCAATCCTGCTGTATCCTGCTGTATGGGACATTACTGGTGGTAAAAGGAGAGGTAGTTGGTCCCAAGGACACTCAGCATCCAAGGGCACTTAATCCCCCAACCAGCAGTGCACCAGGCGAAATTTGCAGAGTGGTGTACAGAGGGGGCGGGCCTCTGATAAGCTGTGTCAGGATTCATGGTTTGATTGTGGATGGGGGTCACCCTGAGCACCGTGGGAGATCCACTGATTTCCACGTATTGTTACAAGGCAGTTTATTGGCCTTTATGTGTCCCTCTGAGACCCCTCTAACACACCCAAGTGGTCAGGTTACTTCTACCGTGACCCCATTATTCATTTTGCAAAAAACTTTTCAGCCCTGGTCACTGGATCCTTAAAAACAAAATGGCGACCGCAACTTTTCGTGGAAGGTGTGGCTAGCCAATCAGAACTTTGCTTTGATGCGTGGATCCACTGATCTACCATGGGTAGATCGTGGATCCTCGGATGCTCCGTGTCCCTATATATATAAATTTGTTTTCCGGTTAATATCTCTAAAACTACTGAACAGATGTACGCCTAATCACAAAAAGCGGGCTCTGTGGAACAAAATCTACCTTTCTGCCAAATTTAGTGTAATTCCGGCCGGCGTTTTGGGCTGTAGTCGTGTTTAAAACTCCAATGGGAATTAACATTTTGAGATCCCCCTTTTTCTCGGCCCTTGCTTGATGGGCCACCCTGAAACTTTTCAGACACAAGCTAAAGTGAGTGTCACATTTTTTTCAGAAACTTTTGTAAAGATTCGTCAACTGGCACCAAAGATATAGGCAACTAAAAAACAGCATTTCAATAGAAATCAAGTCCTAACTATAACTACCTACTGGCAATATATAATTCACTGAAAAAACCATAGGTTTCAGGCCTTTTATAGTTAGGAATTAGCTTTAAAAAAAACTTGACCAATTTATAGTGTCTCACTAAATATAGTGGATAGGGACTAAACTGTGCGAATATCTGTATCACTTTGTCAGTTGTTGTGTAAACTGGTTCTCCAGTTGGTTACTAGCTATGTGAAAGTCTATATTAGTTATTGATTAAATAACTGAGTATTTCTATGGGAGAGTGAAAGTGTGTGTTGTTCGTTGGGGGGTGTGTGACTGTCCAAAGAAGTGTGAATAGTTGATTCAGTAGATATATGAAGTTAAAATTACATGTTCTAACAGTTTGGGTGAGTGAATCTCTTTAAGGGTGTGGTGATGAGCAAATATATTTCTCAATGGTACATGTCCAACAAAGTAGAAAAAAAAGGCAGTGTATGTGTCAGTTGTTGTATATAAATAAGTATCCATAAGACTCAATGATTGTGTGATTGACTCTATGGATAACTATATACTTGTAATAATGATTTTATAATTCACTAAGTATGACTTACTATCTAAATGAATAGATGAAGTGGTGTTTGTATAAGTGTGTAGTTAAGTAAGTATGTAAGTATGATCCATTGTTTGCCTAAGTGAGTAGGAAGACTTCATATGTGAATAAGATGTGTGTTGCTGTGTAATGTTGATATAGGTGTATAAGTATTTTTGATAGTGTTCTATCGTTCATTGACAGCATGTATGAGTGAATCTACAGGTAAGTGATTAGATGTGTGCATACATCTATGAATCACTGAGTGGGTTTTTTGATACTTGTATTGCTGTGACAATGCATTCAAATATGATACTCTGTATTTTACAAAGAGTGATGAAAGATTTTACTTGTGTATGAAAAGGTGTATGTGATTGTCACATGGATGATGTCATCAGTGATGTCATTTGAGATGTCATCAGTGATGTCACTGACCATGTCATGAATGATCTAATATGTGACATCATCAGCAGTGCATTGCGCGTGCGCGAAATATAGTTAGTCCAACTAACTATATAGGAGC
Organism: Lissotriton vulgaris; assembly: GCF_964263255.1. NCBI lineage: Eukaryota > Metazoa > Chordata > Amphibia > Caudata > Salamandridae > Lissotriton > Lissotriton vulgaris. The sequence goes on from NW_028242582.1 coordinate 12,022, forward strand.
AATTTCAATGGTTTTGTATGAGTGAAATGTCCAGCATACTATAACACCCCTAAAACTTTTTTTGAGTGAATTTCAAAGTTTTTTTTAAAGCTAATTCCTAACTATATAAGGCCTGAAACCTATGGTTTTTTCAGTGAATTTCAAAGGTTTTTTAAATGCTAATTCCTAACTATATAAGGCCTGAAACCTATGGGTTTTTAAGTGAATTTGCAAGGTTTTTTAAATGCTAATTTCTATCTATATGAGGCCTGAAACCTATGGTTTTTAAGTGAATTTGCAAGGTTTTTTTAAATGCTAATTCCTAACTATATAAGGCCTGAAACCTATGGTTTTTTTAAGTGAATTTGCAAGGTTTTTTAAATGCTAATTCCTAACTATATATGGCCTGAAACCTATGTTTTTTTCAGTGAATTTGCAAGGTTTTTTAAATGCTAATTCCTAACTATATCTGGCGTGAAACCTAATTTTTTTTTCAAAAAACTTCAAAGGTTTTGTAAATGCAAATTCTATCAGCGAATAACGTTTTTATATGTTAATATCCTTCTGGTACCACCTGAGCAGCCATCTTATTTCTTAGTAGAACTGAGGCACAAGAGAGCACAAAACAAGAGTGGAAAACGCAAAAAAGGGGCAGGGTAGAGACTCCCTGACCCCGTAGCCCTTCTCAGGTTGTCCCAGAAGGACCCCTCAAGTTACCCCTTGAGGAAGAGCCACTTCAGGTAGGATAAATTGCTTCTTTATTGCACACGAAGGCTGCACACAGGAGATGAGAGATGTCATCATAAATTAAAACCGCAAACTTGCCAGATGCGTTTCAAGTCTATAAGACCCTTCTTCAATGGCAGCAGTTGAAATGCATCACAAAGCCGGTACTGTGCAGCTACTTAAATTTGACATTCCCCGCCCCAGTGGGCGTGGCCACTTCACATGCCTTCCTGTCTCTGTAGTTGTACCGATTATCCTCCAGTGAGTCCGTTTTGTGTGGGGCATGCTTAACTCATAATAAACCACGAGGGAAGAAAAACTGCTGACAGTGACAGTCCAAAACTGTATGGAGAGACGTGGACACTGAGCCGTCGTCTCCGGTTTTCGCCCAAAGCATGGAAGTGCGGCTGGAAGTAGGGGCAAGTGAGGCAGTTTTCCTGACATCTGGATTGCTGCAACACCCGACACCCTGCTCTTAATTGGCCCCTCACTCACTGTGAGTAACAAAATCCAGGCAATAAGCATCACCCACCACCGGACGAACATAATGCTATATTGTGGGATATGCAGTCTTTCAACAGCAAGCTGCATTGGTGGTGCCAGAGCATACGATAGTCAGGTGTGCTCACTTCATTGAAAGGAGAGGCGGGACTACTTAAGGACACTCAAGCAGTCGACAGCAACTTTTACATTTGACATTTGATAAAGGTATTTTCCGAAACGCGTCATGCCACAAATTTAAATAAAACTGCCTCAGCGTGCTCCACTGTGTCCCTCATCTTTTCGCTAAAGGAGAAGAACTTTCGTTCATGTGTGGCGTGTTTGCCTATGACACGCAGGGGGGACCCTTCCCTTAAGCGTCCCCTGCATCACAGGCAACAGTGGCAACACTTTTTGAAACAACTGAGTGATCGGTGGCTGAGGACCGCCACCCGACCCACGAGGGAAGAAAAACTGCTGACAGTGACAGTCCACCACTGTATGGAGAGACATGGACACTGAGCCGTCGTCTCCGGTTTTTGCCCAAAGTGTGGAAGTGCGGCTGGCAGTGGGGGCAAGCGGGGCAGTTTTCCTGACATCTGGATTGCTGCAACACCCGTCACCCTGCTCTTAATTGGCCCCTCACTCACTGTGAGTAACAAAATCCAGGCAATAAGCATCACCCACCCCCGGACGATCATAGTGCTGCATTGTGGGATATGCAGCCTTTCAACAGCAAGCTGCATAGGTGGTGCCAGAGCATACAGTAGTCAGGTGTGCTAACTTCATTGGAAGGAGAGGAGGGACTACTTAAGGACACTCAAGCAGTCGACAGCAACTTTTACATTTGGCATTTGATAAAGGTATTTTCCTAAACGCGTCATGCCACAAATTTAAATAAAACTGCCTCACCATGCTCCGCTGTGTCCCTCAGCTTTTCACTAAAGGAGAAAATTTTTTGTGTATATATATATATATAACAACCGTGATCAAGTGAGTGGGGAGCTCACGAAACGCGTTGGTTTTCGCTGTGAAACATGCTGTAGTTGTTTGAATAATAAATCTACTTGTTTCTGAAAAAACGAATTGACTGCAGTGGCGGCTTCTTTTGTTTTGGACCCGGGAGGCCCTGGGGACAAACGCAGTTCGAATATATATATATATATATATATATATATATATATATATATATATATATATATATATATATATATATATATATATATTACCTACTGTCGGTCGCCAGTAGGTAGTTATAGTTAGGATTATTTTCAATGCAAAATCTCAACATTCTATTGTGAATAACTTTGGCGCCCGTTGAGGAATCTGCCTGAAAATTTCCTCAAATTTGCCTCGCGGCGCTCTGGTCCTTCCATGAAAGTTTGGGGGATTCGTCAAGCGGGGGCCGAGATAATAGGGGGGTCCCAAAACGTGTTTTCCCCATGTTAATTTCCATAGGGCGGTCAACCTCACTTTTAGCCCGAACGGCTGAATGGATTTCCACCAAACTTGGCAAAATTGTAGGGACTGGTAGCCCGATGTGCCTTTGCTATGTCTCAAGATATGTGCTCCAGTGGATTATGAGTAATTTAGGTTCAAAAAAATATATATCTATGGCAGCGCCCCGGTACGTGCACCGGGGAGCGCTCTGGGCGCGCCACGCGAGGTGCGCACGGAAAGCTGATTGGCTCTCGGGTGTCTGTAAACATTTGAAACATACCGGAGCGGCCGCCATCTTGTGTCTCGGTAGGATCGAGACACAAGAGGTGGGAAAAACAAAGGGGGAAATGACCATAAGGGGGCAGAGTAGACCCCCCTTGACCCCCTAGGTTTGATGTGGGGACTATAAAAGGGCCCCGCACCGGGGAGCGTGCCATGGGGAAAAATGAATGATAGAGTTTAAAAAAAATGTAGCCTTTTTTTAGAAATTGGAGGTAGTTCTAAAAAGAACTGTTTTTTTTCTTCTTTTTGTTGTTTTATATTTTTTTTAATGTTTTTTGAACATTTTGTACTTTTTTTGGCTTTTATGAACTATTTTGTATTATTTTTGGTTATTTTTATGGGGAGAAACAAAAAACAGGGAATTGAGTGATGTCACTGACCATGTCATGAGTGATGTAATATGTGACGGCATCAGCAGTGCATTGCAGGCGCGCAAGTTATAGTGAGTCCAACTAACTATAACGTGGGAATTTCAATGGTTTTATGTCAGTAAAATTTCCAGCTAACTATAACTGGTGTGAAACCTATGGTTTTTTCAGTGAATTTAATAGGTTTTTTAAATGCTAATTCCTAACTATAACTGGTGTGAAACCTATGGTTTTTTCAGTGAATATATATATATATATATATATATATACTAGCAGCCCGTCCCGACTTTGTCCGGGTATGAAATAGAATGTGTGCAATGTGTGTAATAGAAATGTCTTTTAAAATCTCGCGGTAGACAACATTTTTAGCATGAAGTGTCATAATAGTTAGGCATGTGTGTGCAGATACTGTGTGTACCAGGGAGTAAGAAGTATTAGCGGATGTCTCTAGTGTGTATGTACTCCACTTCCGTAGGTAAGCGTGTGTGAAAGTGCATTCAGTTGTAAATTTCGTGTTCCCGCTGGCACGCTGAATCGCGTCATCCCCCGTTTGAGGCCCAGCTCCAGTTTTGTTTGATGTTGTGCTTGTGGTGTAAAGTCGTTGATGCAGATAGTAAAGTGGGAAAGTGCAGTCAGTTCAAAGGTTAGTGTCCCAGCAGGCGCACTTACTCGCGTCATCCGCCGCCTGAGCCTGGCTCCAGCCCTGGTTGATGTTGTGCGCCTGGTGTCAATTAGTTTATGCAGAGAGTTGAGTATGTGACAGCGCGCAGGAGACGCTGCAGTTAGTGTCCCCGCAGTCACGGTCCTTTATGCAGAGAGTTGACTGGCTGACAGCGCGCAGGATACTGTGCAGTTATTGTCACCGCAGGCACGATCAGTCACGTATGCCCCCGCCTAAGCCCCGGCAATTGCCGTGCCCATTAGCCACGCCCCTTGCTCCTGCGCAATTGCCGCACCCATTGGCCTTGGCCACGCCTCCTGCCCAACGCACACGTTTGTTTTCCACAAGCCCTCAAGGAACGTTTTTTTTGGGGGGGGGGATGTGCCGCGCGATTGTTGCCGTTTGTAGCGCCCATTGGCCACACCCCTTGGTGCCACGCAATTGCAATTGCCGTGCCCATTGGCCTTGTTCACGCCCCCAGCACACGCTTCCAGTACAACGCACTCGTTTAAGGAACACTTGTTTTTGTCGTCATGCCCACGCCGACGCCCACAAGGGACTACTTTGCAGGTAAGGTTCTTTTACGTTTCTAATGTATATGGTGGGCAGCTGTACAGCCTATGTCCATCTGCTACAACTGTCCTTTCCAATGCTGTATTGGGTGTTGATTACCCGCCTCAAAGGTTTGGGCTCTTTCTTTATATATATATATATATATATATATATATATATATATATATATATATATATATATTTTTTTTTTAAAGCCGCGAGGTGAAACGCGTCTGTCGAGAAGGAGGGTAGAGGGAACAAAAGCACCAAATAAAGCATTTCTAGCTTTATATCATCACCCTGCGTGTGCCTCTTAATTTGGGAAGTAAACTAATTCTTACTGCTTTGTGAGGAAAATATATATATATATATATATATATATATATATATATATATATATATATATATATTTTATTTTTTTTCTCACAAGGAATGCGGCACACAAAGTTCTGGATTATTCACGAGGGTTTATTACTCCAGCTCAGACCAACGCGTTTCAACCTGGGAACAGGCTTTGTTCACGGTAAGTGAGCAATTAACTATGTCTACTATTTATCCCACCTGGCTATTAAGGTGCATTGTGGGACTAGTGGTTCGATTATAAAACAGATAGTTTCACATGATTCTGACATATAGCGTTTTAAGCACATAATTATCGACATTAAGTACTGTGACATTGCATTAATATTAGACATTCAACTTATGATAGTCATGCTATGGGTATATGGTTCTTATCTGCCACACATAAGCCCTGATCAATTCTGTTGTGGTATAGTACCTTAATTCAACATCGTTCCTGTGTGTGTTTTTACATTAATTGGTATAGTACCCAATTTAAGCAATTCGATGTAGTTACATTTAACCATAGCAGTTCATATAGCAGTTCTCTGATGTTATTCCAAATGTACATAAAGTTCTTCGTCAAAGTTCATCCCTCTGGGCATTTTGGTTTTAAGTCTGATTATAAACTTAGATTCAATCTGTCGCAGTTTGCGCTTTCTATTGCCCCCACGTTCATCCACATCAATCATATGTATCCCATAATAGGACATGGCACTCTCCAGTCACTTTTTTGACAGGTTGCCATGTGTTTTGCAGTGGCGTATGACATGTCTTTGTTTTTAATTGCTCTAATGTGCTCTAAAATGCGTTTATTCAGAGCGCAAGTTGTACTTCCTATATATTTAGATCCACATTTACATTGTATGACGTATACTACATGTGTGGAAGAACAGTTTATTTTTTCAGAAATCGGGATGCTTCTTCCATCAGCTTCTTCGAAGGTTGTTTTATTTTGGCCAATTTTGCATGCTTTGCAAGCGTTACATTTTTTGAACCCATTTCTTTGATCTGTGAGCCAATTGCTTTTGATTTTAGATTTTAGTTTTTTTCTCTATGAAGTGGCTATGCACTAGTTTGTCTTTAAGAGAAGAGGTTTTTTTGTAGGTTATCGTTGGTTCAGTTCCTACTATCTTTCCGATATCAGGGTCCCCTGATATCAAGTGCCAGTATTTTTTGATTTTACTTTTGATGATTCCGCTTTCTTTGTTATATGTTGTTACAAAGCGCGGGTGTCCTTGGGAATCATTGGATTTCAATTTAGGAATGAGTATTGTCGTTCTGTTTTATTTAGCAGCTTTCTTTTTACATTTTTCCAGAGTTTGTTCACTGTATCCACGTGTTCTCAGTCTTTCAGCAGTTTCCTCAATTTTAATTTCTGCATCTCTTTCGTCTGAACAGTTTCTTTTCATGCGAATAAATTCGCCATATGGGATGCTCGCAAGTAGCGGTTGAGGATGAAAGCTGGTCCCATGTAGGATACTATTAGTGGCAGTTTTTTTCCGGAATAGAGTAGTATGTATCCGGTCATGCTCTACATAAACTTTCAGATCCAGGAAGTCTATTTCTTTGTCACTGGTGTTATATGTGAAGTCTAATCCAATGTTGTTGTTGCATAGTTTGGAATAGTAGGAGTCAAATTCAGTTTTAGTGCCATTCCATATTAAAAACAAATCGTCTATATAACGAACCCATAAGATCAGTTTCTTCAGGTCTGCTTGGTTTATGGGGTCCCATGCTGTAGTTTTTTCCCACCAACCCATGGTGGTATTAGCATAATTGAGTGAAAATGAGATGCCCATGGAAGTTCCGCACTCTTGTCTGTAGAGTTGTTGGTTGAACAAGAATACATTATTCGTGAGACACAGATTGATCATTGTCATTAACATTTCTGTATGTTTGAGATTGCTGATGTTCCTTTGTTTCAAAAAGTAGTGACACGCATTTAATCCTACTTCGTGTTTTATAGAAGTATACAGGGAGACTGCATCAATTGTGACCATTAGATAATTTTCATTCCACGAGATATTCTCTAATATCCGTAGGAAGTCCCCAGTGTCTTTAATATATGAGCTTTGGCTTTTCGCAATGGGGGCTAAGAATAAGTCTACATACTGTGAAACATTTTCATATAGACTTGAACACGATGAGACAATTGGTCTCCCTGGTGGATCGATCAATGTCTTATGTACTTTTGGCAAAAAGTAAATCGTTGGTATTACTGGGAATTCAGTCATGAGGAACTTCTTTTCATCTTCAGTCAGTAATCCACTTTTTTGCCAGTTCTCTAGTAGTCCATTCAAGTGTAGTATCATCTCATTCATTGGATTCTTTTTCAATTTGCTGTAGTTGGTCGGGTTATTTAGTTGTCTGTTGGCTTCTTTGATATAGTTTTGTGTTTCCATTAAGACGATATGGCCGCCTTTGTCTGCTGGCTTTATTGTCCAGCAAGGGTCATCATTCAATGTTTTTATGGCATTCCTTTCTTTGCTTGTTAGGTTTTCTCTGTTATTTTTCTTCCTTAGGTTTGAGAGTTTATCTATCTCTTCTACTACTGCTTCAGAGAATATATCTATTCTGTTACCAGGTGATAATATCGGACAGAATTTGGATTTCTTTTTTAAGCCACTATTGATCCTCCGATCAGTTCTTATATCCAAATCTTCCATCAATTGGGATCCAGATATTAATGGGGTTTCCTCTTCATGAAGCAATCCAAAAATATTCTACAGATCAGGGATCTCTTGGATCTGCCACAGTGATTCATCATCCGGTGTTGTTCTTGAATATTTGCAGTTTGTTTTGGTCGTCGTGCGTGTATTTTAGCTAATTTCAGTTTGCGGACATATTTATAAAAATCAATTCTCGTTTCAACAGGATTGAAGTGTTTCTCTGGACAAAAGGAGAATCCTTAATTTAGTAGAGAGCTTTCTTCCTCTGTAAGTTCGTGTTTTGATAGATTTATTATTAAATTCTCTATTTCCGATTTCGTAGAGGGTAAGTTTTTCTTTCTTTTGGCTCTTCGGGTTTTCCTTGTTTTCCGGCAGCGGTGTTTGACCCCCTTCCTCTGCTTCGGGATGTTCCTCTTCCGCGGCTCCCTCCTCGGGACAATGATTTGTCCAGATTCCAGAGCCGCACGTCTTCTAAAAAATCATAACCAGTGTCACTTGTTTCACTCTCAATTCCATCACTTGTTTCTGATCCACTGGTGCTTAGTGGTGTAGTTCCTTTTGGGAAGTTCTTTTTTAGATGGTCAAATCTTCAAGCAAAGGTCAATATTCTCCCTGAGATAGAATCTTTCTCATCTCTTTTAAATTTGCGTTCCTTGCGTTCCTCTATTTCGGTCTCATATTTCTCTAGTCTTTCGTCCATTTCTTTCCTCAGTTTTGTTGTCTCTTCTTTGTTAGGATGTTGTTTAATTTTGTCTTCAATTTCATTGATTTTCGTTGTAATATCAATTATGTCAATTTTAGCATGTTTTATTAATATACGCATCATGTTGAGTGAACACGCTGTCTTATTGAGTATCCATTCTTCAATTAATTCTTTATTGGTTTCCGGATGCGTTGGCATTGTGAAGATTCTCAATCCTCGCGGTATTCTTTTTACTTCAATATATTCTTTTTAAGTAATTACTTCCCAGCTTTTATTTCTTTCTTTCTTGTACAGTTTTTCCACTTGATTGTACATTTGTTTCAAAGCATTTGCTTGCGGTGCATTAGCATTACTGGCACTGGGATTTTCTTTATCTTTGTCCACATTTACGATGGTTTTAAACATATTGTTTGCTTTGTCAGCGCGTTTGGCAGCTCGCGCTTCCATTTTGAAGGCTAAGTGTTTATTTCAAAGTACGTGCTCTTTTCAATGCTTATGTCAGTTCCACTCTCACACTTCTGAGCTACAATGGAGTTTTAATCCTTTTTCCTAACGTCAGACCTTTTTCCCCGATGGCCTCATGAAACCTCCGTATTGTATACGGTAACAGTTTCCCTGGCGGGCGTCACGGAGAACACAGTGCTCGTTTGTTGCTTGTTTACTGCAAAATGGCTTGCTTTGCCACTCACCTTCGGGAGACTCCCAATATGACGGCGTCCTCCGACTACGTCTCACCGGGCTCAACCTCAGGGGGAAATTCTAGGTTTCTTCCTTCTTTCGCAACAGGAGCGGGCGCTCAGGGGTCACTTAGTCAACTCTCCAAAGTGATCCTTATCGACTCTGAGTGCTCTGTTGTGGGTGCTCTGCATGGGGGCCGGATCCTGGCCCGAAATTCAATTTTCTCACAAGGAATGCGGCACACAAAGTTCTGGATTATTCACGAGGGTTTATTACTCCAGCTCAGACCAACGCGTTTCAGCCTGGGAACAGGCTTTGTTCACGGTAAGTGAGCAATTAACTATCCGCCAGATTCATGAAAAACGGCATTTGCGATTCTGTAATAGCGAAAAAAAGCGAATCGCTATTCAGAAATCGCAAATCCGAATTCATGAAGATTTGCGATTAAAAAAACCGATTCGCACGCGATCGCAAATTCTGTTAGCAATAACCGAAAATCGCAGAAAAATCGCTATTTTCGGCTACCCGCGCCGGGATTGCGAACTCGCAAATAGCGATATCGCTATTTGCGATATCGCTATTTGCGAGATCGCAAACTCGCGAGATCGGGAAAACGGGAAGTCGCATTTCGAGCCCAGTGATGACATCACAACCAGGAAGCTGCCAGTTCCCACCCCCATTCACCACAGTGAGGCTGACTGAGAAGGAGCAAGTGTGAGAGCTGCTGCAATACAGGAGATTACTACTGATCCAATACTTTGCTACAATGTCAGAGGAACCTGTTCCTGGCACCAGCAACTCCTCTGGGCGCAAAAGGAAGCTAAAATTTTCCGAGCAGGAGCTTGAACACTTGATTGAGGGGGTGGTGGCCAACCACGAGAAACTCTTCAGAAAAGATTCCAGGAGGGTCACTGAGCAAGAGAAACGTAGGATATATCAGGGGATTGCCTCCACTGTTAACTCCGTGGGAGTGGCAGACAGGTCCCTAGAGGAGTTGAAGAAACGGTGGTATGACCTCCGAGGCCGTGCGAAGGAGAAGGTGGCGGCGCGCCTTGGAGAGTCGTCGGGCACTGGAGGTGGTGGACCAACAGTCCCTCCCAACACTGCCATGGAGGACCAGGTGGAGGAGACCCTAGAGAGGGAGGCCTGTATAGGCTTCACACAACTCGACTCATCCCGCACCACCCAAGACACCCAAGGTAAGTGGCATGCGACTGCGACCCTCCCCCCTATGAATGTCCATGACCAAACAGGCTCCCCTAATGTCCCATAGGCATGCCATAGTTGCACATCAAGGAATGTCCTGATGCATTGTGGGAGATGTAGTGTGGCCACAATGTAGTAGTACCACAATGCAGACAGACAGGACCCAAAGCACACAAAGCCACAGCCATTCAGGGAATGTCACCCAGCATGCATGTAGCAACTGCACGTCTGCCAGATACATGCAACTAATGATCCTCCACTTACCCCCACAGGTGGCGAAAGCAACGATAGTGAAAGGCTGCAGATTGATGAGGAGGTCCAGGAGGAGGAGGTGCCACCACCAACCCAGGCACCAGCCCCTGCCGCTGCTACAACACCAGCAGCCAGATCCACCTGCAGTGTTCCCCCTGCGACTGGTGCAGCACCTACAGCCGCTGCCAGGCCAGCTACCATTGTGACCCCTGCTACTGCTGCACCACCTAGAGCCGCAGCCAGGCCAGCTACCATTGTGACCCCTGCATCTGGCACACCAGCAACGCCAGCTGTCACACCCCCAGCAGCTGTCGCCACAACATCTGGGCCTGCGCCAGTTGCGACACAGCGGCCAGCCACAGACTCAGGCCAGCAGGGCAGGCGTGGCAGGTCTCACCAGCAGACCACCCCAGCAAGCAGGAGGGGCAATGGACAGGCACAGGCGCGTCTGAGCGTTGAAAGACGCATGTTGCGGATACACCAGCGCCAGGCACGACAGCAAGGAGCCATTCAGCTGCAGCTCCATAAGATAGGGCGCAATGTGGCCACAGTCGCAGAGCGCATGGACGGCATGAGGGCGGCCATGGCAGGTGTGGGGGAGCGAATAGACAACATGACTGCAGTCATGGCAGGTGTGGGTGAGGGAATGGCCCGCATGGCTGCAGCCATGGAGGCCAACACCGCTGCGATGTCCACACAGCGCAGTGCAGCACGCCGCCGCCACCGTCAACTCATGAGCCGGCTGGCCTCATACAGCAGGTCTAATTATGTGGCTGCAAATGCAACTTCTCTGTTGGCGCGGCGCTCCCTAACACAGCAGCACCAACTAGTGCAGTGCAGTGAGGACATGACCAGGGTCCTGGAGCACCTCACCACGGCCGTTACGGCACTACACCCTCCAGCAATACCATCCACTGTGGGGGGTGATGATGCTAGTGAGGGGGCGTCCAGCGTCAGCAGCCACTCAGCCTCACAAATCCCACCACACAGCCGCAGCACCAGGCCCACGCCAGGTCTTGAAGCCCCGGAGGAGGATGCCCCTCAGAGGCGCTTGGGCGCAACGCGCAGTAGGCGCACTTGAGACAATTTGACTTTCATTGGCACAGGCTGACGTTAAGCCTGCCATGTCCTATGACACAGCAGTATGCTGTAATACTGTTAGTGGGAGATATTTGTACTGAAACCTTATTTTTTGTGATTTGAACAAATACATTTATTTTGCTACACACATTAGCGTTGTGTCATCATTACATTATGCATGCACTGTGATGTGGTTGCGACGTCTGTGCCCCTCTGCTGGGTTTTCCCCACGTGCATGGCGCGCATGTGCAGGTGGCCGGTTGTCCCCTTCAGATTCACTGCCAGAGATGTCAACAGGTATCCGGCGCTTGGTTGCAATGTTATGTAGTATTGCGCAGACAGCCACAATGCGGCAGCACACTGCAGGACTGTAATACATGGCCCCACCTGTCTTGTGCAGTATGCGGAACCTGCTCTTGAGCAGGCCAAATGTCCTTTCTATGCAATTCCTTGTCCGTATGTGTGCAATATTGTAGCGCCGTTGCTGGGGTGTAGCAGGGTTGAGGTATGGGGTCAGGAGGTATTCACGGAGGGCGTAGCCACTGTCACCTGAATGAGAGGAGCAGATGGTGATTGCCTGTGCTGCCCTGTTACATCTTAGCAATGTGACATTTGCAACAAAGTGTACTTACCAAGTAGGTGTCCTTCCCCAAACTCTCCCCTGACCAGTCGTGTGTGGAGGCCGCTGTGCCGGAATATGAAGGAGTCATGGGTACTCCCTGGGTACTGTGCGACAATGTCAGTGATGTATGTCTTAGCATTGCAGACCATCTGGATGTTGAGGGAGTGGTAGGACTTTCTATTGCGGAACATATACTCCATGGCAGCTGGTGGGCAGATGGCGACGTGGGTACAGTCTATGCATCCGAGCACATGTGGAAAATGGGCTACGTTGTAGAATTGTAGCTTGGTCATGTCCAATTCCTGTTGGCTGGCGGGGAATTTGATGTGATGGTGTAGCTGGGTGAGCATGGCGTCAACAAAAGTGTGGAGGCAGCGTGACATGGTGGGCTGGGATATCCCCCCAGCAGCCGCTACTATCCCCAGGAAACTTCCGGAGGCCAGGAGGTGCAGGCTACACAATACCTGCACATGTGTAGGCACCGCATTGGTACGGCTTGGTGGGTGCTGCATCAGGGGGTCAAGGTCCTGTATTAGCTGCATTATCATTTCCCCATTCAGCCTGTATTTAGCATATATCTGCTCTCTGGTTTGGCCCAGCAAGGTGACCCGCTGGTGGAATATCCTGTCCTGGATCCTGCGTCTCCTCCGTGCTAATCGCTGTAGCCTTCGACGCCTCACCACCATGTACATTCCTGGCATTGTGGGACTCCTAATGCTGCTGCTGATGATTGTCCTTATGTGTGATTGGTCAGGCCAGAACCTGTTGGTGATTGGACAACGGTTTTTTAAAAGTAATTTTTGCATGGCTTTTATGGTTACCACCTGCTTTGAGTTGTCCTTATTTTGCGCGGCGCAAAATGCGATTTTTGGGTTTTTCGCTAATAGCGATTTTTCTTGGATGCCGATTGCGAATATATAGCGAATTCGCTATTTATTTCGCAGAATCCGTGGTTTCTCGCATTTTCCGATTCGCTAATGTTCACCTGCCGGGATTCTGCGAATATTATAGCGAATTCGCTATTCAGTGTTAGCGAATTCGCTATTTTGATGTTGAATGCCGATTACGGAAATTGCGCCCGCAATTGCATTTTTGCAGCGATTGCGGGCGCAATTTTACTTCATGAATCAGGCTGTTAGTCTATTATTTATCCCACCTGGCTATTAAGGTGCATTGTGGGACTAGTGGTTCGATTATAAAACAGATAGTTTCACATGATTCTGACATATAGCGTTTTAAGCACATAATTATCGACATTAAGTACTGTGACATTGCATTAATATTAGACATTCAACTTATGATAGTCATGCTATGGGTATATATATATATATATAAGTCTGGATATTCAGACATTGAAACTATTTCACATGCAATAATGGTGGCATGTTGAAAAAGAAACCTGAGGGCACTGTGTCTCAAATTTTCATCACTGTGATTTACCATCCGATGACAATAAAGTATGATGCCCTTTAAAATCGGCATTGTGGCATTGGTTTGTATAACCCACATTGAAAAAGGCAAGAATGCTGAAACGCGTCTGTGATTTTCCAAACACATTTGAGAGGTCCATGAGTGTTCTGGAAAGCTCTGTGAGGAGCATTGTTGGACGATTAAGTGTGGGGCCACTTCGACGAGCTGAGCACCTGTTCATTAAAAGGAGTTCGGCATAACATTTGTGGCAGTTGGTGAATTATGTATATATGGAGATATAGATAATATACAGCTATATATCTTTGCAGCAATGATTGTGGCCAGTAGACCACATGTGCCCTTTGGTGCAAAAAGGACATTTAATTTATGAGCGTGCTATGGTGCTCAGGCAAGAGGTTTTAGTGTGTGCCAATTTACATGAATAAATGCCCTTTTTGCATCAGAGAGTTCTAGCAGTTGTGTCCACTGTCTTTGTTCCAAAAGGAGTAGGCATGTGAATACACCATGGGGTTTATCGAAACACTTTGCTGAGTGCATTTGGGCCCAGAGTTATCAAAATTTCATACAGTGCAGGGCAGCAAAACAACTTGCTGTGCGGAATCAAAGGGAGAGGAAGAAATGCAGCATATTTATTTATCAAGATATTTTGCATTCCTTCTTTCTCCCTGTGCTATCACACCAAGTGCTGCCTAGCACCAATGCAGCCACTCTTGCACCATGGTGCAATGGTGCCTCGTTACATGGTTACACCCTGGATTGCTTTGTGCAGGAAGGTACACCTTTATGCACAAGACAATCCTTAGAGGCAAGAGCAACACAAACCCTTGATAGAGTAGCGTGCATGGTGTCAGCAAGATAAGGAGTGTGTGGAAACATAGGAGCTGAGTGGATGCCAAGTGAATGATACTGCCAGGATTCGGTTCTAGTGTGAGCACCTGTCTAGTGTGAGCTAGACAGGTGCTTATTTAAAGGATGTCAACTCATGCCATTCACTCTTACAACAGTAGTATATCAGGGAGGTTAGTGTTCTTGTCTGTGTCTTTATGTAACTCGTAGTTCCAATCTTCCTAATGTGCAGTACGCAAAGGGAGACCGACTTGACCCATCAAAAGGGAGTAGAGAAGAAAGGTCTTTTGTTAGAATACATGCATAGTTCAAAATGTAATTGTAGGTAATGATTAAACAACCAGGAATAGGCTAGCTGATTTAAAACGTACAATGCTGTGCCTGTCAAAATGTTTTTTGTAGAGAGTACCACCAATCATTGTTTCCATCTTCCTTCTTTCATAAGCACCCAAAGGCAAGAGGGTGCCTGGGCAAGCAGCTGGCACCACCATCACCAGCGAGTGGGACGAACATGACCGGGGCCACGACAGATGGTTCTGCTGACCCCAATAAGCAAAGTTTATTATTTCTTAATTTCAATACCCACTAGTAAAATTATCACCTTGTGTCTGCTTACTACTGACTTTTCCAACTCCCATTCTAATGTTGATTATCTATGTATTTCCCTGTATTTTCTAGATTTCCTGTTTCCACAGTTTTCTCCTGTCTGTATCTTTCTTATGCCCCCTTTTTAGTAAGCTTTCCCTTTCCCCTCTTTTACATGTCTAGTTGTGTAGTACTACTGTTGAGAGGAGAACAGATGTTTGGTAAGATAAAGAGGATTGCAGTTAGGCACAAGTATTATCTTTACCAAACATGTTGATTGAGAAGGCTTTCTTGATCAAACAGTCAGAAAGTACAGGGACAGAAATAGTGTGGTCAGGGACCCCCAGTATTGTCTCATACTAGCAGTTTCCACCATATGTCCTCTGCATTCCCTTTCACCCCTTATACTTTCATAGCCTTATCCTCTTCCCTTATCCCTCAATTAGAAACAACATTTTTTTGGTTGACTCTTGACAACCTGTTTTTTAGAGTGTTGTCAACCAACAAACAAAGTAACAAACCTCCCAACGTGATACTTTCCATAGAAGATGGTTGATAGATAGCTCACCTAACTGTAGTGAGGTATTGCTGTTGTACCTTCTGCAAAATAAATACTTAGATGGCTAATCTGGTATCTAAAATGGGTGCATTATGTTTTTCTCTAGGCGCACAGACCACCAGTGCCACAACAAGAAGTGCCAGCCAGCCAGGGACTTTGGTGGAGGGCCAGTCGGTCAAGGAAGGAGAGAAGTCCCAGTGGTGGCAGGGACAGGTAGTAAGTCACCTTGCTTTCTTATTGACAATACTGTATTTGTTAAGCAAGGCAGATATCCCATCCATGACCCCCAGTCCCAGCCCACAGTATTTCGCCACCTAAAACTACAGCGGGGTTTAATTTGACATTACACTGCAAGCTGTGGAATATGCATCTGCTGCTGCCTGATGAAGTGTGCAATGCATAGAAACCGAAGACAAAGTGTGCTTCCCAGTGCCCACCCAGTACTAGTATTAGTACTTCATTTCATCCTTCCTTCTTTCTGCCATAGTCTACCCAAAAATGTAATGTCTATCTCAGCATGTGGCACACTTTTCTGCCCAAGTGATATATATTTCATGGGTTCCATCACAGATTTACGGTTCAAAGTTTTTCCTTCCATCAACCAATGTGACTGGACAAAAGCATAATACCGGATCTGCGACACACAACTATTTCACAGCTAACACTCTACCTAGCCCAATCCCTATAACTTACCTCCATGTAGACTAACTTACCACACTGGCAAGTGAAGGTATGTGTTGAAAATAATTTGCGGTGGAGGCCGAAGTGTAATGTGGAACTAAGGGCCTGATTTAGAGTTTGGTATATGGGATACTCTATGACAAATGTGACACATAAAATAGATCTGGTTTGTTGGACTACAGTGCATCATTTTTATTGTCTGCACTGTCTACTGTAATAAGGTGGATGGGATATCAGTTATCTGCCACTTGTGTGATGGAGTATCCAATCTGCAAACAAAACAGGTGATGGACCAAATGTGGATCAATGTCACACACTCAACCCAGTCCAAAGATCTGGGCCCAAATCCATCGTTTTTTTGCACTCCACACCACCCTGGGTTTATCAATGGCGATATGCAAATCAGCTCTGACCCTGTGCCCCATGGGAACAGTCCAGTCCGAACTACAAAAGCCATGTCCTTCCCAGAACGGAATCAAGCATCCGAGGACCGGACCGGTTTCGAGGTAACACCTCTCATCAGCCCGGCTAGCTTGACTCCAGTGGTGTGGAGTGCCTGGGACCCACGTCTGGGCATCCCCAGCGCACTTAGGGCGGAATATGCAAACACAACAGGTGATGGACCGAATGTGGATCAATGTCACACACTCACCCCAGTCCAAAGATCTGGGCCCAAATCCATCGTTTTTTTGCACTCCACACCACCCTGGGTTAGACAATGGCGATATGCAAATCAGCTCTGACCCTGTGCCCCATGGGAACAGTCCAGTCCGAACTACAAAAGCCATGTCCTTCCCAGAACGGAATCAAGCATCCGAGGACCGGACCGGTTTCGAGGTAACACCTCTCATCAGCCCGGCTAGCTTGACTCCAGTGGTGTGGAGTGCCTGGGACCCACGTCTGGGCATCCCCAGCGCACTTAGGGCGGAATATGCAAACACAACAGGTGATGGACCAAATGTGGATCAATGTCACACACTCACCCCAGTCCAAAGATCTGGGCCCAAATCCATCGTTTTTTTGCACTCCACACCACCCTGGGTTAGACAATGGCGATATGCAAATCAGCTCTGACCCTGTGCCCCATGGGAACAGTCCAGTCCGAACTACAAAAGCCATGTCCTTCCCAGAACGGAATCAAGCATCCGAGGACCGGACCGGTTTCGAGGTAACACCTCTCATCAGCCCGGCTAGCTTGACTCCAGTGGTGTGAGAGGTGTTACCTCGAAACCGGTCCGGTCCTCGGATGCTTGATTCCGTTCTGGGAAGGACATGGCTTTTGTAGTTCGGATTGGACTGTTCCCATGGGGCACAGGGTCAGAGCTGATTTGCATATCGCCATTGTCTAACCCAGGGTGGTGTGGAGTGCAAAATAACAATGGATTTGGGCCCAGATCTTTGGACTGGGTTGAGTGTGTGACATTGATCCACATTCGGTCCATCACCTGTTGTGTTTGCATATTCCGCCCTAAGTGCGCTGGGGATGCCCAGACGTGGGTCCCAGGCACTCCACACCACTAGAGTCAAGCTAGCCGGGCTGATGAGAGGTGGTACCTCGAAACCGGTCCGGTCCTCGGATGCTTGATTCAGTTCTGGGAAGGACATGGCTTTTGTAGTTCGGACTGGATGTTCCCATGGGGCACAGGGTCAGAGCTGATTTGCATGTCGCCATTGTCTAACCCAGGGTGGTGTGGAGTGCAAAAATAACGATGGATTTGGGCCCAGATCTTTGGACTGGGTTGAGTGTGTGACATTGATCCACATTCGGTCCATCACCTGTTGTGCTTGCACATTCCGCACTAAGTGCGCTGGGGATGCCCAGACGTGGGTCCCAGGCACTCCACACCACTGGAGTCAAGCTAGCCGGGCTGATGAGAGGTGTTACCTCGAAACCGGTCCGGTCCTCGGATGCTTGATTCCGTTCTGGGAAGGACATGGCTTTTGTAGTTCGGACTGGACTGTTCCCATGGGGCACAGGGTCAGAGCTGATTTGCATATCGCCATTGTCTAACCCAGGGTGGTGTGGAGTGCAAAATAACGATGGATTTGGGCCCAGATCTTTGGACTGGGTTGAGTGTGTGACATTGATCCACATTTGGTCCATCACCTGTTGTGTTTGCATATTCCGCTCTAAGTGCGCTGGGGATGCCCAGACGTGGGTCCCAGGCACTCCACACCACTGGAGTCAAGCTAGCCGGGCTGATGAGAGGTGTTACCTCGAAACCGGTCCGGTCCTCGGATGCTTGATTCCGTTCTGGGAAGGACATGGCTTTTGTAGTTCGGACTGGACTGTTCCCATGGGGCACAGGGTCAGAGCTGATTTGCATATCGCCATTGTCTAACCCAGGGTGGTGTGAAGTGCAAAATAACGATGGATTTGGGCCCAGATCTTTGGACTGGGTTGAGTGTGTGACATTGATCCACATTCGGTCCATCACCTGTTGTGTTTGCATATTCCGCCCGGAGTATCCAATCTGCCAGACTCTAGAAGTCCTTCAGTTTGGACTAAGGGTAGAATTGGAGAGGGAGTCGGAGAAGAGCATGGCCATTGTAATTATAAGTTAATAACCTAACATGCTACAGCGGCCCCAAAACATGCTGCAGAGTAAGCAGACCCTCCAGCATGGCTCCTTTACCTTTAATGTTGTAAAGTCAAGAATTTATTGTGCTGCATATTTATTCCTTAGCTATTAATAGCAGCTATTTAATTTATTAACCCTTTTGGTACTTGCGTTGGCCAATGGCCGACGCAAGCACTACCTTCCTGATGCTGCGCACGTCCGTTGCCCGTCGTATCTTCGCCCACTCTTTAATTCTCCCACAAAGGAGGAGAATTTGCACCACGGTTAAGGGGTTAACAAACATAAAGAAAGCATCTGTTTAGTTTCACTGCGAAATCCTTTAAACGTAAATAACTTTTTGAATTTGTTAGTGTTCTGGCTTAATTCCTTCTGGTCAGTGCTATTGCATTTTGCGATCAATGGGTGAGACAAACTTAGCCCAGGCTGTGACTAATCATCACCTGCAAATTACATTCCAGTGACCGTAGGGGACCAGCAATGTTCTGGTAGGGTGCGACTATAGGCAGTATAAACATGTATTTGCGCTGAGCTTCACAATTTGCGTTTTTGTTTTTACTTTCTTGATAAGCTACTCCTGCTGCTGGAGCTGACCAGCAACCACTCAGGCAGTAGATAGCTGCCAAGCTGTGGTGCAAAATGTTGGAGGCTGTGGCAGTGGAATATTAATGACTTGCTGGTGGCCTTGAAAGAGGAAGAGGAGTAGGCATGGGCCTCCAGCTCCTTGGACTGACATCTAGGCCCGCCTCTAACCAGGCCACGTAAATGCCACCACCACCTGCAGCCGGGGTGCACTACCGCCTAGAACCCCGCCAAAACCCCTCTCATCATCATTGGACTGCCTCTTTCACACTGTCATACGCCAGCTGGTGCTGCTCAGGAACGAGATGGCGCTGCTCAGACGTGGGCAGCAGAACCTGGCCTGGGAGGTGCCCGACATTAAAAGTGAACTGGGTGCCCTCAAAGCTCTTTTTTACTGAACTTTTTTTCGGTGGGCGGGCCTGTTGTGGGTGAAGAGGGTGGAAGAGAAATTACGGAAAGGGTGAATAGGATAGTTGTGGTTTTTGCTTGTTGAGAAGGGTGGGTCTGTTGTGTGTGGTGAGGGTAGAAAGGGAAATTGGGGAAATGGTGAATGAAACATTTGGGGTTTTTCTTGCTTGAGGAGGGGGGGAATGTGTGTGGAGGGGGAAGGGAAGTTGGCGAAAGGGTGAAAATGGGCTTTATTTTTTTCTTTGTCACTATTTGTCTTTAATTTACATTGTTAATAAGCGTTGCATAGCATTGTAATTTTGTGACGACAGCGAGAAGAGAAGCTGCTCTTAGAAATTGGCTCACATTATAGTGTACATCAACTTTTTCCCCAGAGCTTCCCTACCTAACCTGAATTCTGTTTCAGTTTCCAGCTTGATGTGGTTTTGCCGCATTCAATGGTGTTGTACTACACTAGTTACTGCTCTCATCCTACCTATTGTAACTATTGACCACTAGTGGAGTCTGTCAACAACTTAAACAAAAATCTCAATCTTCTTTATCTCTTCTTCCCAAGAACAACTTTAGTACTAAGTTATTAACTAGTTCCGCTTACTTGAATAAATTAAGCAATGTCTCTTACCTCTCGTAACCTTCCCAAACCTTATTGCAGGGTTTCCCAGTGGGTCTTCTCAATGCTAGTATTAGTAGTGGGCTAGCGAAAACTGTGAAGACATCACAAAGCGAGATCCCACTCCTAACTATTCCGAATTAGATGAACTCCAACTGTAGGATTATTCAGAAGGATTAGCCATCACGGGGATCTAGAATGAAAGAAAACACAGAGTTAGTGGGTAATCAAAGACTAAGACTAGACCACAATGACAAAAAAGTAACATTACAAGCTGCAACTAGCAGTAGCAACTTCTAAGAAATTTGGGGGGTTAGTAATAACTATTAAAGTAATTGATAACAATTAAAACTAAATGTACAAAAAAATCTGTAGTCAGGTCTCAGCAGAAGATTAGGTTTTGCCATGTTGCATCGTTTTTGTAAGCAACACTACACAAGGCCTGATTCACAAAGGTAAGTACGTTTCACTTTTGGTGTTACTTTGTTTGTGCATTGTAAGTTTACGACTAGGAACTTGTCCATCAGTAACTTTACGAGTAGCAACTTTGTGAGTAATAAGTAACCCTTATCACGTTGGAGTTAATATTACTATGAGTTAGTTACTACTTTACAGTTACTATTTATAAAGTTACTGGTGGTATTACAGTTATACAGCTAGAGTAAGCTTACACCAAAAGTGTAACTTTACTTTTGTGAATCAGGCCACATAGTGCACACACACTAGTACTACCTATCATGAGACAGACATTGTTCTAACTAAGGCTCTGCATGATGATTATGTCCCTATAATGCCTGGGTGGTTAAGTAGGGCTCGCATGAGCTAATGTTTAGTTTAAAAGATCCCGTAACAGTGAGTTGGCATGGTATGTTATGTTATGTTATTTTTTTAATTTTTATATAGTGCAAATTACCACTGGTCTCTGAGCGCATCAAAGAAAGAGCAGGGCACTGCATACTGCAGGACGGAGGATTAAACAGATGTCAGTGTTACTCTAAACAGATGGGTTTTAGCAGCTTTCTAAAGGGGAGAAGGGCTGATTTCTGGGGCAAGGACTCTGGTAGATCATTCCAGATCCGTGGCAAGAGGACCAAGAACGCTCTGCCCCCTTTGGTCTTAAGGTTGTATCTGGAAGAGGCTAATCTGCAGGTCTCTGAAGAACGCAGAGCCCGTCCCGGCACGTACTTTTGTACTCTGTCTTTTATATATTTCGGCGCATCTCCATGTAAGGCCTTATGGGTAAGTATGGGCGGAAAATTCGTTCCGCTCGTAATTTTGCGGATTTTCTGCAATTTTGCGATCCGCAAATCGCGGCAAAATCCCTCAGGTAGCACTTACAGGGTTACAGCAGGTGCCCAAGTTGAAGCTAATTTCTTTGTAACCATTTACAAAATGGTTACAAAGAAATAAACTTCAACTTGGGCACCTGCTGTAACCCTGTAAGTGCTTCCTGAGCGGCGTCTCGTTGACTACTTGCAACTATTCTCTGATCCTGCTCTGACCCTTGAAGCAGGGTCAGAGAATGGTTACAAGTAGACAACGAGGCTCAGTGAACAGGAAGCACTTACAGATATAGATAAAGCAGGTGCCCAAGTTGAAGGTCAAATTCAGTAACTCCTTAATCAGCCCCAAAAAATCGTGCGCTTTGTCGAGGCTGGGCAGGTGTGCTTTCCTCCCCATATCTGCAGTCGAAATTTAGCTATGATGCTTGATGGAGGCCTTTGCATCCTTGACTTTCACGAGGCCAATCCCCGTGCAGTTCCTATAACCAGTAGCTTCTTTCTCCCCATCTGCTGCTCTGATTGGTGCCTGACCTTTTATACACACAAGACGCATTTGAACTCGCAAAGAAGACCCCCCTGTTTGCCCCCCCACACACTAGCGGTGTGCAGCATCTTCCCGCCCTTTACCCACTATGATGGACAGCTCACTCAAGGGACCCCGGCGCCCTTCGGCGCGATGGCAAAGTTAATCAGCCCCAAAAAATAATTGTGCGCTTTGTCGAGGCTGGGCAGGTGTGCTTTCTCCCCATATCTACAGTGGGAAATTAGCTATGATGCTTGATGGAGGCCTTTGCATCCTTGACTTTCACGAGTGCAATCCCCGTGCAGTTCCTGTTACCAGTAGCTTCTTTCTCTCCATCTGCTGCTCTCATCGGTGCCTGACCTTTTATACACACAAGAGGCATGTGAACTCGCAAAGAAGCCCCCCCGTTTGCCCCCCCACACACTAGCGGTGTGCATCATCTTCCCGCCCTTTACCCACTATGATGGACAGCTCACTCAAGGGACCCTGGCGCCCTTCGGCGCGATGACAAAGTTAATCAGCCCCAAAAAATAATTGTGCGCTTTGACGAGGCTGGGCAGGTGTGCTTTCTCCCCATATCTACAGTGGGAAATTAGCTATGATGCTTGATGGAGGCCTTTGCATCCTTGACTTTCACGAGTGCAATCCCCGTGCAGTTCCTGTAACCAGTAGCTTCTTTCTCTCCATCTGCTGCTCTGATTGGTGCCTGACCTTTTATACACACCAGAGGCATGTGAACTCGCAAAGAGGCCCCCCCGTTTGCCCACCCTACCCCCCCACACACAATAGCGGTGTGCATCGTCTTCCCGCCCTTTACCCACTATGATGGACAGCTCACTCGAGGGACCCCGGCGCCCTTCGGCACGATGGTAAAGTTAATCAGCCCTAAAAAATCGTGCGCTTTGTCGAGGCTGAGCAGGTGTGCTTTCCTCCCCATATCTACAGTCGGAAATTAGCTATGATGCTTGATGGAGGCCCTTGCATCCTTGACTTTCACAAGTGCAATCCCCGTGCAGTTCCTGTAACCAGTAGCTTCTTTCTCCCCATCTGCTGCTCTGATCGGTGCCTGACCATTTATACACACAAGACACATGTGAACTCGGTGGGAAACAGGATAAGTGAGATGGGTCGGTAGGTTCGGAGATCGCTGGGGTCTGCAGATGATTTCTTGAGAAGGGGTCTGAACAGAGTGTTTCTAGGTTTCGGGAAAGGTGGCTGGAGACATTGAGGATGGTGGTGAGCTGTGACTTCCAAAGATGAAGAGTCAATAGCGGCATGGGTTGGAGAGTTCTCCCGGGTGGATGTAGTTCAATAAGGTGGCAGTTTTTGGTGTGCTGAGTTGGTCCCATGTGGTGAGAAGGTTGTCAGTGGTGGTCTCCATGGGGTGGGGAGGCTGGAGAGGTCTGTGGGTTGGGTATTCGAAGTTTCTGTATATGGAGGCTATCTTGTTGTGCAAGTGGTCTGCTAGAGCATCACTGAGTTTCTGTGAGGAGGGTATCGAGTTTTTGGTGGCTGTTGGGCAGGTGAACTCTCTGACGATGGTGAAGAGTTCCTTAGTCTGGTTGGCGGTGGCCTCCATTTCCCAGGGCTTCCTTTTTTGTGTCTTTGAGTTGGTGGTGGTGGTTGTTGAGGTCAGACTTGAATCTGGCTTGACCAGTGTAGTTTCCGCTGGTGTGCCATTTTCTCTCTAGTCGTTTGCATCTGTGAATCGCCGCGTTGAGTTCTGGGGTGTACCAGCTGGCTTGTTTGGTGGAGCTGGTCATTTTGGCTGGTTTGGTGGGGGCCACTCAGTCGATTGCGCTGGGGATCCAAGCGTTGAATTTCCCTACTGCCTGATCCCGGTAGGTGGCAACATCCAGCTGGGTGATGCTGAGGGTGTCAGTCCATTGGTGCTGTGTGACTTTAGTCCAGTGTTGGTAAGGGGTGCTATGGTGGTTGGGGGGCTTGGGAGGACCACCAATGGTGAAGTGTACAATGAAATGGTCGGACAGATGAGTTCCGTGGTGTGGCTATATCTGACTCTGTTGCTGGATGTGAAAATAGGGTCCAGCCTGTGTTCTGCTTTGTGCATGGAGACTACTGTGTGAGGCCAACCTTGTGCATTCATTCCAGGAGGTCAGTGGAGCTGGTGTCTGTGGGGTCATCGAGGTGGTAGTTGTGATGTCCCAGGAAGATGTAGCATTTGGCAAAAACTCTGCCAACCGTTGGCAGAGCGGAGTTTACTGGAGCACTCACCCTTAGACTTCATACCCCAAGAGTAGTGTGCCAGGAAGAGCATTTGTAGAGTGCTTAAGAAGTGGGTGGACCTCCAATGAGGCATGAGCAATCTCATTGTGGGGGACTTACATGTGGCAACAATAGGGGTTCTTGGCCCCAAATGACCTTCAGCAGTCAAGGGGACTTCATCCCCTTATCAGTAGTGCACCAGGAGGGGCATTTGCAGAGTGGTTGAGAAAGGAGGCAGTTCTCCAATGGTGTCTGAGCAATCCCCCTGCGGGGGACTTACTTGTGGTAACAATAGGGGTCTTGGCCCTCAACAACTGTCAGTAGTCAAAGGGAATTCATCCCCCAACCAGTAGTGCAACAGGAGGCACATTTGCTGAGTGGCTGAGCAAGAGGGGCCCGATGAGTTCCGCGCAATCTAGCTGTGGGGAACTTACTTGTGCAACAATAGGGTTTCTTGGCCCCCAACAACCCCTCAGACAGGGGACTTCATCCCCAAACCAGTAGTGCACAAGGAGGCTCATTTTCAGAGTGGTCAAAAAATGGGCGGGGCCTCTGACAAGGTCTGAGCAGCCCACCTGCGGTGGAGTTACCTATGGCAACAATAGGGGTTCTTGGTCCCCAACGACCCTCAGCTGCCAAAGGTACTTCATCCTCCAACCAGTAGTGCACCAGGAGGAACATTTGCAAAGTGTTTGAGAGAGGAGGCTGGCCTCCGATGATGTCTGAGCACTCCTGTGGTGGGGGGGGGAATTAATTGTGGCAACAATAGGGACTCTTGCCCCCCAACAACCCTCAGGTGTCAAAGGGACTTCATCCCAAACCAGTTGTGCACCAGGAGGTACATTTGCAGAGTGTTTGAGAAAAGGGGCGGGCCTCCAACGAGGTATGAGCAGCCCCACTGTGGGTGACTTACTTGTGTCAACAGTAGGGGTTCTTGGCCCAAATGAACCTCAGCAGCCAAGGGGACGTCATCCCCCAACCAGTAGTGTACCAGAAGGTAAATTTGCAGAGTAGTTGAGAAAGGGGATGGGGCCTCCGATGCGGTCTGAGCAATCCTGCTGTATCCTGCTGTATGGGACATTACTGGTGGTAAAAGGAGAGGTAGTTGGTCCCAAGGACACTCAGCATCCAAGGGCACTTCATCCCCCAACCAGCAGTGCACCAGGCGAAATTTGCAGAGTGGTGGACAGAGGGGGCGGGCCTCTGATGAGCTGTGTCAGGATTCATGGTTCGATTGTGGATGGGGTCACCCTGAGCACTGTGGGAGATCCACTGATTTCCACGCATTGTTATAAGGCAGTTTATTGGCCTTTATGTGTCCCTCTGAGACCCCTCTAACACACCCAAGTGGTCAGGTTACCTCTACCGTGACCCCATTATTCATTTTGCAAAAAACTTTTCAGCCCTGGTCACTGGATCCTTAAAAACAAAATAGCGACCTCAACGTTTCGTGGAAGGTGTGGCTAGCCAATCAGAACTTTGCTTTGATGCGTGGATCCACTGATCTACCATGGGTGGATCGTGGATCAGCGGAGGCTCCGTGTCCCTATATTTATAAAAAAAATTCCGGTTAATATCTCTAAAACTACTGAACA
This sequence comes from Lissotriton vulgaris, assembly GCF_964263255.1. NCBI lineage: Eukaryota > Metazoa > Chordata > Amphibia > Caudata > Salamandridae > Lissotriton > Lissotriton vulgaris. The sequence continues at coordinate 37,970 of NW_028242582.1, forward strand.
GATGTACGCCTCATCACAAAAAGCGGGCTCTGTGGAACAAAATCTACCTTTCTGCCAAATTTAGTGTAATTCCGGCCGGCGTTTTGGGCTGTAGTCGTGTTTAAAACTCCAATGGGAATTAACATTTTGAGATCCCCCTTTTTCTCGGCCCTTGCTTGATGGGCCACCCTGAAACTTTTCAGAAACAAGCTAAAGTGAGTGTCACATTTTTTCAGAAACTTTTGTAAAGATTCGTCAACTGGCACCAAAGATATAGGCAACTAAAAACAGCTTTTCAATAGAAATCAAGTCCTAACTACAACCTACCTACTGGCAATCACCAGTAGGATATATATATATATATATATATATATATATATATATATATATATATATATATATATGCATTCCATCTGGCCCAAGTTGGAGGCTCCCGGGTGCTCTCGAGGCGGTGCACGCGAGGCGCGGCAGGACCCGCCGCGAATCAATGAATTCAGCTTTTCTCCTCGCGGAGAAGTTTGTTCCTCATGCACTCCCGTGTGTAAATCAAAGTCAACCACACTGGTTATTTGTCGATTGTAAGTTTTATTACAGCAACCAGCAACACCTTACGCGTTTCGGTCTCTACGGAGACCTTGCTCATAGGTTAACTGAGTCAACAAATTGTCTGTGTTTAAATAAAGTGAAAAAATAATATAGAAGTTACATCACTTCCTGTTTCTCACACAGGCCTTGTGGGACATGTAGTTTGTGGTAATAGTTTCTTAAATTACAAAGTATTCATACTGAATTGTTTTCACGCTATCCTGTACATTTATACAAATTATTTCCGTGATTTTAACCAAAGATTAAGCCCTCCAGTGGGCATAACTAAATTCCAGTCTGTCCATACCGACTGTTATTGCACAATTCTATACATTTATAAGAATTGATTCAAATAGTTGAAGCAATTTAACCCAATAGTAAACAAAATTAAACAAAATTAAATACAATACAAATTAAGCCCTCCAATCTAATAATACTAAACAAACGCACAAATTGCAAACTGTTGGTTGGTCTCCAATTTATGTCACAGAACTTTTACAATTTTACGAGTAATAGAAAAAACTCGGGGAACTGAATTCCTACAAATTGAGTTCAAAAGAAACCTGCAAAGGCTTTACAGTGACAAAGGGAGCCGTGTGAAAGATGCAATAAAAACAAACTGTGTTTACAAAAAGCAATAAGCAGAAGTGTTGAAACAGCGTTAAAACAAAACAAACCAGCACATCATGGATAAAAGGGAGGTATCACGGAACACTCTGATACAAACATGCTTTGAAGAAGAAACAGCGAACACGAGGGAAGGCGGTGGCGCACGAAAATCAGATGTCAGAAATAAATTACGTGCATGGAAAAAATTATCCAAAAAAGAAATTAACAAGTGGTGGGAAGTTGCAGCCCTCAAAAAATACTTAGATGTTAAACGCGTACCACGTGGGTTACGCATTACCCTCATGACCAGCCACCAAGACACAAGCAATGAATTACTATCCGAATGGGGTGAATTCATCCTGAAATCATCATTAGGACTAATGGAGATTCTAGTCAAACATGTAGAGATCGCGTTGGACAAAATCACCAAACAATTAAAAGAACTGGAAAAAGAATTGGCCACACTTGAGTTAAATCCCGAAATGAAAAAATTCAAGGAAGATCTGGAAAAATACATTGAAAAACACGAGGAAAATGTAAGAGTCAGAAAACAAACGAAGTTCCAAAGGGACAAAGATGATTACGATGATGGTCGTATTTTCACCTATGCCAAAAAATATGAGAGATTCAGAAATAATGAATATGGAAGCATGTCCTCAGTCTCTTCCCTCACATCAACAGAACCTAGTCTCAGCGGAGGGGAAGAGGAACAAAGAGAAGCCAGAGCAAGGAGTTCTTTTTTAGACGACTTGAAATTAGCATTCAATCAAAGGACTTGGGAAAAAAACATGGGCCCTCCGAGAAATATAAACCAGAGAGGAAAAGGGAGAGGAAGGGGACGGGGAAGCACACCCCAAAACAAACCAGGAGAGGCAAGCGAAAATACGGCACAAGCTTCTGGCGCAGACCGCGTAGGAACCATGACACGCAATATGAGAAAAAAGTGGAACACTTAAACAAACATCAAGAAATTGCGGGGAAAGATCAAGAAATGGCATTATCAGATGAAGAACAAAATGAAACACCTAACGACCAAGAATTACAAGTAATAAATCTATCATCTAAACAACTGAGTGAACTGGAACTACAGGTTCTCAAACGAGGCATGAACTTTTGTCCAACGAGTGGCATGAATTTGGCCGAGACACGAATCGATCTCTACAAATTCGTGAGAAAAATAAAACTTGCAAAACTGTTTATCGACAAACCAGACATGGCAAACTATAGAAGAAATACAATTCAACCTACTATGCAAACACCAATACAAGATGCTGAACATTTTGTGAACTTGATGGAATTAAGCCAGACCCCACAACAGGGGGGCGGACAAGTACAGACACATTGTGTACAACTAGGAGCGGGAATTTCCAAAATGAAACCACAGTCTAAATTTTACCCTCAATTACCACCAGGGAATAAAATAGACTTTTTCCAAGAATGTGTCGTAAAAGATCTCTATCAATTAAAAGCTCCGTCTGCCAAAGACAATTTAACGAAACAAGAACGCCTAGCCTTAAATTCAGTTCAAAAAGATGACACCATCGAAATTAAAATTGCGGATAAGGGCGGCAATGTGATTGTTCTAGACAAGGAGGCATACATGCGAGAAGCTCATTCACAATTAAAAAATAAGGAATATTATGAAAAACTGAAAACCAACCCCTTACCTAAACTAAAAGAAGAACTAGACAAAAAACTAGACACGTGGTTTAATCAAAAACTGATTGACAGCGATGAGTACAAATATCTCCAAACTAAACATCCAAAAATGGCCACAATATATTTTCTACCGAAGATTCACAAACATCCCACTAGACCACCAGGAAGACCAATAATCTCAGCCAAAGGAGCATTATTGGAACCCATTGCGAATTATATTGATGTATTTTTGCTACCATATGTCAAAGGCTTAACCTCGTATATAAAAGATACAGGTGACATGTTGAGAAGGCTGCAAGACACTCCATGGAAACCCTCATACAAGCTGATTACGATGGATGTTGTATCTTTGTATTCTAATATTCAGAACAAAATCGGCTTGGAAGCTTGCAAATCTTTCCTTATGGATAGAAGCATACAATTTATGGATCACAACAACATGCTGATGGAGATGATCTCAATGTGCCTGGAGCAAAACATTTTTCTATTTGGTAATGAAATCTACCGTCAATCTAAAGGCACAGCAATGGGCTTTTCTTTTAGTCCATCATATGCATGCCTTACAATGGGTCAATGGGAAAAGACATGGGCATGGAGAACTGAAAATGATGAAGCGGTACAAAAAACGATAGCGTGGTTAAGATATATAGATGACTTGCTGCTAATCTGGGAGGGAACAAATGAAGAATTTGAAACCTATTTCAAAATTCTCAATAATTCAAACTTTGGTCTAAACTTCACGTACACAATCAGTGATTCAAGGGTTGTGTTTTTAGACACAGAGATCTTTGTGAAAGACAATGTATTACACACAACATTACATCGTAAGAGCACTGCAACAAACGCAGTCTTACATGCTCAGAGCTTTCACCAACCTAGCCTTATACAGAATATTCCATACAGAGAATTTCTCCGAATAAAGAGGATTTGTTCCATTGATGACGACTGGCATACACACAAAAATCTTGCCAGAAAAAGATTTGAAAAACGAAAGTATAATCCAGCATGGATTCAAACAGCTTTAAATCGCTCCTCCAGTATTAAAGGAACTGATTTGCTCAGAGAAAAACAAAAACCAGATGATGAGGAAGAAAAAATTCGATTCATTACCACACACTCCACGGCTAACCAGGCAATCATAAAAATTCTCAGGAAAAATTGGCACATATTACATATGGATCCTAAAGTTGCTGAAATAGTGGGTGATCATCCAAATGTGACTTATCGAAGGGCAAAAAACCTGAGAGACAAACTTATTCACAGTCATTTCCAAGAACAAAAGAAACAAGAAGTATGGCGGAGACCCAGAGGATTTTACAAATGTTCTGGATGTAAAGTCTGTTGTATTGCCAAAACAACCAAGGAACTAAGGATGGCAAATAAAAAACTATGGAAGATTGACCAACTAATAAATTGTAAAACACAATTTGTCATATATGTTCTAGAATGTCCGTGCTCCTTAAAGTACATCGGAAGCACCAAAAAAGAATTAAAACTACGCATTTTGGAGCATGTCCGAGCTACGATCAACTCGGACCGCAGCAACGCAATGGCAAAACATATGGAGAAGGAACATAAAGGAGATTGGAAAGCTCTAATTTTTTATGGAATTGAAAGTGTCGGACCTAACCAAAGAGGTGGAGACCGGGAGAAAGTGATGAGACAGAAAGAATCAAAACACATTATGAACTTCCGAACTCTGAGCCCCCATGGGCATAATCAGGACGAAGAACTACATTGCCACCTTTAAACTGTACTTGAAAAACATTTATCAGAAACAACTGATACCTCCTTGCCTTATTTTAATCTGCACTAATGTGTTCCAATATATAATCCTCACTCCTTAATTTATTTTTTTCTCTCATCTAGGACATGTTATAATAACCTTGATATAACTGAATAATGTGGTAGAGAATTCTGACCAAACCGGCACCAAATATCAATCGATTGGTGGGCCTGATATGTGCTGAGCGCTCATGCCCACTGGAGGGCTTAATTTGTATTGTATTTAATTTTGTTTAATTTTGTTTACTATTGGGTTAAATTGCTTCAACTATTTGAATCAATTCTTATAAATGTATAGAATTGTGCAATAACAGTCGGTATGGACAGACTGGAATTTAGTTATGCCCACTGGAGGGCTTAATCTTTGGTTAAAATCACGGAAATAATTTGTATAAATGTACAGGATAGCGTGAAAACAATTCAGTATGAATACTTTGTAATTTAAGAAACTATTACCACAAACTACATGTCCCACAAGGCCTGTGTGAGAAACAGGAAGTGATGTAACTTCTATATTATTTTTTCACTTTATTTAAACACAGACAATTTGTTGACTCAGTTAACCTGTGAGCAAGGTCTCCGTAGAGACCGAAACGCGTAAGGTGTTGCTGGTTGCTGTAATAAAACGTACAATCGACAAATAACCAGTGTGGTTGACTTTGAATTACACACAGGAGTGCACGAGGAACAAACTTCTCCGCGAGGAGAAAAGCTGAATTCATATATATATATATAACTATAGTCACCTTATGCTCGATCAATTCGATACTTATTTTCTCATAGCCAGTGTTATAATCACTGTCATGTTCTTCTATGAACAGTCGTTCCTCTGAAAATCTGATGAACCAATTAATATATCTTTCTCCCCACCCCCCTACAAGAACCTTAGTTATAAAACGAATCGGGTACTACACCCTTAATTTTGTACTAAATGAATTAACAATTGTACAATATTTTGCCCCAAAACACAAAGGTATTATAATTGTGCTTTATTTATATAATTTCCTTTACATGTATTCACATGATTTAATTTAACCTTTTTAAAGCACATTAGAAAGCCCAATGTGATGTAAACATTGAGTCTTTTCTTCACTTCTATTATTCTATGTTGTGTCATGCTATTTAAAGAAAAAACATGTATGTAATGGTCATGTGACCAAGAGCCTGTGCGCTCGAAACGCGTCTTCTTTGTGCCCATTAAAGAAATACCTGAAAATCTACCCGGCTGGAGTGGCTTGTGATTCCTTCACGTTGCTGTGCTGTGCAGGAGATTCGAGTGAATCTACGTGAGCGGTGGCGCCCGCTCGAGACACAAGCCCCAGCCCGTTTGGAAGGGCGGAGAGCTGCGCCGAGTTTGGAAGGTGACGGCAAGTCAGGAAATCTCCGCCCGCCGGCTGTTCATAGGACCTCGTTACAAATCCCTTCGGCGTGATTGCTACCTGAAGAACTCCCCCGCACCCACGAGGAAATCGACGTAATCAACTACACGGAGCGAGGTGGAGGTGGAAACGAGAGCGACAGCCAGGACTCGCTCGGCAACTGTTGCCAGGAGCGCAACCGGGTAGGAGACGGCCAAGCGGCTGCAGTGCACTCTGGGCAATGGAGTTCCTAAAGGGACGGGAAGCCTCAGCGGAGAACGTTTTCAAAAAGAGAACGCATAACGGAACAGATAGAACAGCAACTGGTAGCACACACCAGGCAAGTGAACCTTCCTTGAAACAAAAAGGCATTCAGCTGGAAAGACTTAGAAAAAAAGAACTCAGCCGATGGTGGGAGGCGACATCTCTAGCAAACTACATCGAGATGGATCGCGTGCCCAGAGGGCTGAGGATTTTCATTGTACCCACGCTGAATAAACCTAAACCTGAGGTTCTCAAAGCATGGCGTGAGAATACCAATGCGTGTTACAAAGTAATGATGCAGATCCTGATCAAGAATGCGTGGGAAGAACACGATGAATTACTTAAAGAAATACAACTGCTTCTTGACGATCTGGCAAAGGATACTAACCAAACGGAGGTGACCAAGATTCTCGCTCTAGTAGACGAAAAAATAAAGAAATTTGAAAAAGACATTATGGCAAGGAAACAGCGCAAATTTGAGCGTGACGAACGTGACTATATGTCTGGAAGGATCCTAACCTTTGCAAAAAAATTCGACAAACCCCGCTCCTCTCTCCTGAAAGATAAAGCACTAGGAATGGCAGATAAAGATCAACGCCAATCAGAAACAAGTGTAAGCTCGGAAGCAAGCTCTTTGGATGGAGTTGCACAATCGGAAATAACAGCTTTTTCCCACGAAATGCACCTCCTACTGGAGGACAACGAACAGTCCATCAGAGGGAGGACAAGATACCAAGGCCGAGGAGGAAGGGGAAGAGCAAAAGGCGACGAGAGCGGAGAAGGAAAAACCAACAGTACTGGAGTGGGAAACAAAAACCAGATGCCGAAAGCCAAATAATGGATGTACAAAGCAAAGAACTTACGGTAATAAACCTTTCTAATAGACAACTAACTATACATGAGAAACAGGTTTTGCAAATTAGGGTTAACATTTTGCCCTGATTCTCGTTTTGATTACACGCAAGCACGTATTGACATGTATATGTTTACTAGAAAATTGAAGTTACATAAAATCCATTCTAGCAAGAAATCCACGAGTCAGACCCAAGACTTAGGGAGTACTTCAATGACATCTGGCACAGAACTCCAGGCTATTCTAGATGACCTATATGAAGAGGGAACAATAGATCCAACACAAACGTCAACTCAGGCCTTAGACATAACACCCATAGAGAGTGGTAACTCATCTAATACTATTGTGACCCCCTTCAAACCCAAGTCCAGATTTAGACCACAGCTCCCCAGAGATAATATTGATCTCTTCCATGACTTAGTCACTAATGACATGCTCAGACTCCTACACAAATCCCCTGAGAAACAAAATCTCTCACCAGAAATAAGGGAGGCATTAAGATCTTTAAGAAATGACGACTCTGTAATTATCAAGCCGTCAGACAAGGGGGGGGAATATCGTCCTATGGGACAGGAAGCTATATATCACAGAGGCAATGAGACAACTGTCAGACAACACATGTTATGTAAAAGTAAACCACACTTACCTAACCAAACTACAGAGCAGAGTTCATCAGTATATACATGAATGGAATAATAAAGATCTGTTAAACTGGGATGAGACTAAGTTTCTCATCAATAAAAATCCAACCACGCCCACATTTTACCTACTGCCCAAGGTACATAAAAACCCCACTACACCCCCAGGGAGGCCCATTGTGTCCTCTATTAATAGCCTTATGGAGAATGTATCTCACTATGTGGACTATTTTTTGAAAGACTATGTGAAAGGTTTAACTTCCCACATACAGGACACTAAGGACTTTCTCCAAAAAGTGGAGAATATTAACTGGGAACATCATTTTTGGATGGTATCTTTGGACGTGGAGAGCCTCTATACGTCTATAAGACATAGAGACGGCCTTAAAGCCTGTGAATACTTCTTACAGACCAGAAGTAATCATTTGAAAGCACACTCCACTATGTTGTTACAAATGATTGAGCTATGTCTCGAGGAAAATGTATTTTTGTTTGATGGATCCCTGTATAAGCAGATACAGGGCACGTCGATGGGCACCTGTTTTGCCCCCAGCTGTGCCAATCTATTGGTAGGCTGGTGGGAGGAACAGGTGCTCAGAGACGATGCCCTTGAGGAATGGACTAAGAATGTAAATGTTTGGGTCAGGTTCATTGACGATATTTTCTTTGTCTGGGAGGGAGGTGAGAACGAACTAACCACGTTTGTGAAAATTTTGAATTCAAACTGTCTTAATTTGAAATTTACAATGAAATATAGTCAAAAAACCCTAGACTTCCTTGACATTAGAATGAATATCGTTGAAAATAAGATTGAAACTGAAATTTTCAGAAAAGAGACAGCAGGAAACTCACTGTTACACTCCACCAGCTGTCACCCCCCAAGCTTCAGGTGGGCAATACCATTTGGCGAATTTTTACGCGCCAAAAGAAATTGTAGCTCCCCCAATTCATTCGAGAAACATAAGAAAGAAATGTATGGGAGATTTGTAACAAGGGGATACCATCAGAATATGCTCCAGAAAAGTGAGGCTAGAGTCTCTCTAATAGACCGGAAAGACACCCTGTTTCAAGCACCAAAGTGCAGACAGGACCCCTCTACTGAACCAATTAGGTTAATAACTACCTATAACACCCAATCGCCAGAATTCAGTAAAATAATAAGGAAAAGATGGGATATCCTTTTACAGGATAAAACATTAAAAGACAAACTAGGCAAACACCCATCAATAACTTACAGAAGAGACAAATCGATTAAGGATTTAATCGTACAAAGCCACATGGAGAAGAAAAAGACATGGCTTGAACCTAAGGGTGGATTCTCAACATGTGGTAAATGTAAAGCCTGTAGGTATAGTACAAATGTGAAGGAGGTGGTACTCAGCAGGGTTAACAAAAGGTGGAAGATACACAAGAAAATCACTTGCAACACTGAGTTTGCTATTTATGTTGTAACATGTCCCTGTGGGAAATGGTACATAGGATCCACCACCTTTCCAGCCAAAAAGAGAATTCTGGAGCATTGGCGTGCCATTACCAACAAAGATTTCACTTACAGCACAGCCAAACACTTCCATAGCCATCATGATGGGGACTGGACTAAGGCTAAATTTTTTGTCCTTGACTCTATACCAAAACACGTGAGAGGTGGTGATAGAGTAACAGCACTACACAGAGCAGAATCGAGATTCATTCTCCAGGCAGGTAGTATTGTTCCAATGGGGATGAACGTCGACGAAGAAATGTACGTTCATTTGTAAATTACTCTCTGACCTGTGAACTTCTTCCGACAACCTTTAGGGACTCTGATCCTTTTTGACCATACGGTTTTTAAACACCCACTTATATTTTTTGTATGATATATAATTTTGTGTAGTCGTAAATCATTGTGTGAAGGGTAGGAGAACTGAATCTATGAACTATGATACAATGAAATGACTGTATAAATGATTATGTGATAATAATGTAATGACCTACATCTTTTTGTCTCTGTCTTATTTCCAGAATACAGGCTATGGACGCATCACTGAGATTAAACCACCTCACGGATATATGATATTGATATGAGCACGACTACGTTCACCGACTGATAGTGATAATATGATAAGAGCACGGAATTGCATGAACAAATTGAATAGACACAATACACTTGTGCGAATTAGTTTATAAAAAATTGGGTTAAGACTGTCATAGGATAGTTATTGCCATCATGATACGGAAAACCACCGCACTCATTTTTTACTTTAACGAACTGCAACCTTATCTCTTATTTTTTCCTCACTATGGGTACTATACCCGGAATTCTGAACTATAGTCACCTTATGCTCGATCAATTCGATACTTATTTTCTCATAGCCAGTGTTATAATCACTGTCATGTTCTTCTATGAACAGTCGTTCCGCTGAAAATCTGATGAACCAATTAATATATCTTTCTCCCCCACCCCCCTACAAGAACCTTAGTTATAAAACGAATCGGGTACTACACCCTTAATTTTGTACTAAATGAATTAACAATTGTACAATGTTTTGCCCCAAAACACAAAGGTATTATAATTGTGCTTTATTTATATAATTTCCTTTACATGTATTCACATGATTTAATTTAACCTTTTTAAAGCACATTAGAAAGCCCAATGTGATGTAAACATTGAGTCTTTTCTTCACTTCTATTATTCTATGTTGTGTCATGCTATTTAAAGAAAAAACATGTCTGTAATGGTCATGTGACCAAGAGCCTGTGCGCTCGAAACGCGTCTTCTTTGTGCCCATTAAAGAAATACCTGAAAATCTACCCGGCTGGAGTGGCTTGAGATTCCTTCACGTTGCTGTGCTGTGCAGGAGATTCGAGTGAAATATATATATATATATATATATATATATATATATATATATATATATATATATATATATATATATATATATATATATATATAATTCACTGAAAAAACCATAGGTTTCAGGCCTTATATAGTTAGGAATTAGCTTTAAAAAAACTTGACCAATTTATAGTGTCTCACTAAATATAGTGAATAGGGACTAAACTGTGCGAATATCTGTATCACTTTGTCAGTTGTTGTGTAAACTGGTTCTCCAGTTGGTTACTAGCTATGTGAAAGTCTATATTAGTTATTGATTAAATAACCGAGTATTTCTATGGGAGAGTGAAAGTGTGTGTGGTTCGTCGGGGGTGTGTGACTGTCCAAAGATGTGTGAATAGTTGATTCAGTAGATATATGAAGTTAAAATTACATGTTCTAACAGTTTGGGTGAGTGAATCTCTTTAAGGGTGTGGTGATGAGCAAATATATTTCTCAATGGTACATGTCCAACAAACTAGAAAAAAAGGCAGTGTATGTGTCAGTTGTTGTATATAAATAAGTATCCATAAGACTCAATGATTGTGTGAGTGACTTTATGGATAACTATATACTTGTAATAATGATTTTATAATTCACTAAGTATGACTTACTATCTAAATGAATAGATGAAGTGGTGTTTGTATAAGTGTGTAGTTAAGTAAGTATGTAAGTATGATCCATTGTTTGCCTAAGTGAGTAGGATGACTTCATATGTGAATAAGATGTGTGCTGCTGTGTAATGTTGATATAGGTGTATAAGTAAGTATTTTTGCTAGTGTTCTATCGTTCATTGACAGCATGAATGAGTGACTCTACAGGTAAGTGATTAGATGTGTGCATACATCTATGAATCACTGAGTGGGTTTTTTGATACTTGTATTGCTGTGACAATGCATTCAAATATGATACTCTGTATTTTACAAAGAGTGATGAAAGATTTTACTTGTGTATGAAAAGGTGTATGTGATTGTCACGTGGATGATGTCATCAGTGATGTCATCAGTGATGTCATTTGAGATGTCATCAGTGATGTCACTGACCATGTTATGAATGATCTAATATGTGACATCATCATCAGTGCATTGCGGGTGCGCGAAATATAGTTAGTCCAACTAACTATATAGGAGCAATTTCAATGGTTTTGTATGAGTGAAATGTCCAGCAAACTATAACACCCCTAAAACTTTTTTTGAGTGAATTTCAAAGTTTTTTTTAAAGCTAATTCCTAACTATATAAGGCCTGAAACCTGTGGTTTTTTTCAGTGAATTTCAAAGGTTTTTTAAATGCTAATTCCTAACTATATAAGGCCTGAAACCTATGGTTTTTTAAGTGAATTTGCAAGGTTTTTTAAATGCTAATTTCTAACTATATAAGGCCTGAAACCTATGGTTTTTAAGTGAATTTGCAAGGTTTTTTAAATGCTAATTCCTAACTATATAAGGCCTGAAACCTATGGTTTTTTTAAGTGAATTTGCAAGGTTTTTTAAATGCTAATTCCTAACTATATCTGGCGTGAAACCTAAATGTTTTTTTCAAAAAACTTCAAAGGTTTTGTAAATGCAAATTCTATTAGCGAATAACGTTTTTATATGTTAATATCCTTCTGGTACCACCTGAGCAGCCATCTTATTTCTTAGTAGAACTGAGGCACAAGAGAGCACAAAACAAGAGTGGAAAACGCAAAAAAGGGGCAGGGTAGAGACTCCCTGACCCCGTAGCCCTTCTCAGGTTGTCCCAGAAGGACCCCTCAAGTTACCCCTTGAGGAAGAGCCACTTCAGGTAGGATAAATTGCTTCTTTATTGCACACAAAGGCTGCACACAGGAGATGAGAGATGTCATCATAAATTAAAACCGCAAACTTGCCAGACGCGTTTCAAGTCTATAAGACCCTTCTTCAATGGCAGCAGTTGAAATGCATCACAAAGCCGGTACTGTGCAGCTACTTAAATTCGACATTCCCCGCCCCAGTGGACGGGCCACTTCACAGGCCTTCTGGTCTCTGTAGTTGCACCGATTATCCTCCAGTGAGTCCGTTTTTTGTGGGGCATGCTTAATTCATAATAAACAACAGTGGGGGGATGCACACCTTCTGATCATCCTGCTGCATACTCCCCCCTTTGTATGGAAATACTACCTCCTTCGCTGGCGACATCAAATAACTTCACCAAAGGAACGCTGCACTTTACAGCGGGGCTCTTCTGCGACCGAGGCAGGCCGCTCAACATTAATCAACACAGAGTTATCCTTGCGGAAGAGCCACTTCAGGTAGGTTAAATTGCTTCTTTATTGCACACGAAGGCTGCACACAGGAGATGAGAGATGTCATCATAAATTAAAACCACAAACTTGCCAGACGCGTTCCAAGTCTATAAGACCCTTCTTCAATGGCAGCACTTGAAATGCATCACAAAGCCGGTACTGTGCAGCTACTTAAATTCGACATTCCCTGCCCCAGTGGGCGTGGCCACTTCACAGGCCTTCTGGTCTCTGTAGTTGCACCGATTATCCTCCAATGAGTCAGTTTTTTGTGGTGGATGCTTAATTCATAATAAACCACAGTGGGGAGATGCACACCTTCTGATCATCTTGCTGCATACTCACCCCTTCGTATGGAAATACTACCTCCCTCGCTGGCAACGTCAAATAACTTCACCAAAGGAACGCTGCACTTCACAGCGGGGCTCTTCCGCGACCGAGGCAGGCAGCTCAACATTAATCAACACAGAGTAAAATTATTATTATTATTTTTTTATAAAATCGCGGGGTACGCGCACGGTACGCGTACGTACGCGCGCCTATACGCGTACCCCGCACTTTTTAGTTTTTTGTTTTTTTGCCCTTGGGGGTCCTTCTGAGACCCCCTGAGAAGGGCTAGGGGGTGTGGGGGTCTCTACCCTGACCCCTTTCCGTGTTTTCCACTCTTGTCTTGGGCTGTCTGTGGTTTTCCAAACACATTTGAGAGGTCCATGAGTGTTCTGGAAAGCTCTGTGAGGAGCATTGTTGGACAATTAAGTGTGGGGCCACTTCCAGGAGAGGAGCACCTGTTCATTAAAAGGAGTTCGGCATAACATTTGTGGCAGTTGGTGAATTATGTATATATGGATATATAGATATAGATAATATATTGCAGCAATGATTGTGGCCAGTAGACCACATGTGCCCTTTGGTGCAAAAAGGACGTTTAATTTATGAGCGTGCTATCGTGCTCAGTTAAGAGGTTTTAGTGTGTGCCAATTTACATGAATAAATGCACTTTTTGCATCAGAGAGTTCTAGCAGTTGTGTCCACTATCTTTGTTCCAAAAGGAGAAGGCATGGGGTTTATCGAAACACTTTGCTGAGTGCATTTGGGCCCAGAGTTATCAAAATTTCATACAGTGCAGGGCGGCAAAACAACTTGCTGTGCGGAATCAAAGGGAGAGGATGAAATGCAGCATATTTATTTATCAAGATATTTTGCATTCCTTCTCTCTCCCTGTGCTATCACACCAAGTGCTGCCTAGCACCAATGCAGCCACTCTTGCACCGTGGTGCAATGGTGCCTCGTTACATGGTTACACCCTGGATTGCTTTGTGCAGGAAGGTACACCTTTATGCACAAGACAATCCTTAGAGGCAAGAGCAACACAAACCCTTGATAGAGTAGCGTGCATGGTATCAGCAAGATAAGGAGTGTGTGGAAACATAGGAGCTGAGTGGATGCCAAGTGAATGATACTGCCAGGATTCGGTTCTAGTGTGAGCACCTGTCTAGTGTGAGCTAGACAGGTGCTTATTTAAAGGATGTCAACTCATGTCATTCACTCTCACAACAGTAGTATATCAGGGAGGTTAGTGTTCTTGTCTGTGTCTTTATGTAACTCGTAGTTCCAATCTTCCTAATGTGCAGTACGCAAAGGGAGACCGACTTGACCCATCAAAAGGGAGTGGAGAAGAAAGGTCTTTTGTTAGAATACATGCATAGTTCAAAATGTAATTGTAGGTAAGGATTAAAAAACCAGGAATAGGCTAGCTGATTTACAACGTACAATGCTGTGCCTGTCAAAATGTTTTTTGTAGAGAGTACCACCAATCATTGTTTCCGTCTTCCTTCTTTCATAAGCACCCAAAGGCAAGAGGGTGCCTGGGCAAGCAGCTGGCACCACCATCACCAGCGAGTGGGACGAACATGACCGGGGCCACGACAGATGGTCCTGCTGACCCCAATAAGCAAAGTTTATTATTTCTTAATTTCAATACCCACTAGTAAAATTATCACCTTGTGTCTGCTTACTACTGACTTTTCCAACTCCCATTCTAATGTTGATTATCTATGTATTTCCCTGTATTTTCTAGATTTCCTGTTTCCACAGTTTTCTACTGTCTGTATCTTTCTTATGCCCCCTTTTTAGTAAGCTTTCCCTTTCCCCTCTTTTACATGTCTAGTTGTGTAGTACTACTGTTGAGAGGAGAACAGATGGTTGGTAAGATAAAGAGGATTGCAGTTAGGCACAAGTATTATCTTTACCAAACATGTTGATTGAGAAGGCTTTCTTGATCAAACAGTCAGAAAGTACAGGGACAGAAATAGTGTGGTCAGGGACCCCCAGTATTGTCTCATACTAGCAGTTTCTACCATATGTCCTCTGCATTCCCTTTCACCCCTTATACTTTCATAGCCTTATCCTCTTCCCTTATCCCTCCATTAGGAAAAAAAATGTTTTGGGTTGACTCTTGACAACCTGTTTTTTAGAGTGTTGTCAACCAACAAACAAAGTAACAAACCTCCCAACGTGATACTTTCCATAGAAGATGGTTGATAGATAGCTCACCTAACTGTAGTGAGGTATTGCTGTTGTACCTTCTGCAAAATAAATACTTAGATGGCTAATCTGGTATCTAAAATGGGTGCATTATGTTTTTCTCTAGGCGCACAGACCACCAGTGCCACAACAAGAAGTGCCAGCCAGCCAGGGACTTTGGTGGAGGGCCAGTCGGTCAAGGAAGGAGAGAAGTCCCAGTGGTGGCAGGGACAGGTAGTAAGTCACCTTGCTTTCTAATTGACAATACTGTATTTGTTTAGCAAGGCAGATATCCCGTCCATGACCCCCAGTCCCAGCCCACAGCATTTCGCCGCCTAAAACTACAGCAGGGTTTAATTTGGCATTACACTGCAAGCTGTGGAATGTGCATCTGCTGCTGCCTGATGAAGTGTACAATGCATAGAAACCGAAGACAAAGTGTGCTTCCCAGTGCCCACCCAGTACTAGTACTAGTACTTCATTTAATCCTTCCTTCTTTCTGCCATAGTCTACCCAAAAATGTAATGTCTATCTCAGCATGTGGCACACTTTTCTGCCCAAGTGATATATATTTCATGGGTTCCATCACAGATTTACGGTTCAAAGTTTTTCCTTCCATCAACCAATGTGACTGGACAAAAGCAAAGTACCTGATCTGTGACACCCAACTATTTCACAGCTAACACTCTACCTAGCCCAATCCCTATAACTTACCTCCATGTAGACTAACTTACCACACTGGCAAGTGAAGGTATGTGTTGAAAATATTTTGCGGTGGAGGCCGAGGTGTAATGTGGAACTAAGGGCCTGATTTAGAGTTTGGTGTATGGGATACTCTATGACAAATGTGACACATAAAATAGATCTGGTTTGTTGGACTACAGTGCATCATTTTTATTGTCTGCACTGTCTACTGTAATAAGGTGGATGGGATATCAGTTATCTGCCACTTGTGTGATGGAGTATCCAATCTGCCAGACTCTAGCAGTCCCTCAGTTTGGACTAAGGGTAGAATTGGAGAGGGAGTCGGAGAAGAGCATGGCCATTGTAATTATAAGTTAATAACCTAACATGCTACAGCGGCCCCAAAAACATGCTGCAGAGTAAGCGACCCTCCAGCATGGCTCCTTTACCTTTAATGTTGTAAAGTCAAGAATTTATTGTGCTGCATATGTATGCCTTAGTTATTAATAGCAGCTATTTAATTTATTAACCCTTTTGGTGCTTGCGTTGGCCAATGGCCGACGCAAGCACTACCTTCCTGGTGCAGCGCACGTCCGTTGCCCGTCGTATCCCCGCCCATTCTTTCATTCTCCCACAAAGGAGGAGAATTTGCACCACGGTTAAGGGGTTAACAGACATAAAGAAAGCATCTGTTTAGTTTCACTGCGAAATCCTTTAAACGTAAATACCTTTTTGAATTTGTTGGTGTTCTGGCTTAATTCCTTCTGGTCAGTGCTATTGCATTTTGCGATCCATGGGTGAGACAAACTTAGCCCAGGCTGTGAATAATCATCACCTGCAAATTACATTCCAGTGACCGTAGGGGACCAGCAATGTTCTGGTAGGGTGCCATTATAGGTAGTATAAACATGTATTTGTGCTGAGAATCACAATTTGCGTTTTTGTTTTTACTTTCTTGATAAGCTACTCCTGCTGCTGGAGCTGACTAGCAACCACTCAGGCAGTAGATAGCTGCCAAGCTGTGGTGCCAAATGTTGGAGGCTGTGGCAGTGGAATATTAATGACTGGCTGGTGGCCTTGAAAGAGGAAGAGGAGTAGGCATGGGCCTCCAGTTCCTTGGACTGACATCTAGGCCTCGCCTCGGCCTGCAGCCGGGGTGCACTACCGCCTGGAACCCCGCCAAAACCCCTCTCATCATCATTGGACTGCCTCC
Source organism: Lissotriton vulgaris (assembly GCF_964263255.1). Classification (NCBI taxonomy): domain Eukaryota; kingdom Metazoa; phylum Chordata; class Amphibia; order Caudata; family Salamandridae; genus Lissotriton; species Lissotriton vulgaris. The sequence continues at coordinate 55,235 of NW_028242582.1, forward strand.
TTCACACTGTCATATGCCAGCTGGTGCTGCTCAGGAACGAGATGGCGCTGCTCAGACGTGGGCAGCAGAACCTGGCCTGGGAGGTGGCCGACATTAAAAGTGAACTGGGTGCCCTCAAAGCTCTTTTTTACTGAACTTTTTTTGGTGGGAGGGCCTGTTGTGGGTGAAGAGGGTGGGAAGAGAAATTACGGAAACGGTGAATAGGATAGTTGTGGTTTTTGCTTGTTGAGAAGGGTGGGCCTGTTGTGGGTGGTGAGGGTAGAAAGGGAAATTGGGGAAATGGTGAATGAAACATTTGGGGGTTTTTTTGCTTGGGGAGGGGGGGAATGTGTGTGGAGGGGGAAGGGAAGTTGGCGAAAGGATGAAAATGGGCTTTATTTTTTTCTTTGTCACTATTTGTCTTTACTTTACATTGTTAGTTAGCGTTGCATAGCATTGTAGTTTTGTGACGACAGCGAGAAGAGAAGCTGCTCTTAGAAATTGGCTCACATTATAGTGTACATAAACTTTTTCCCCAGGCCTTCCCTACCTAACCTGAATTCTGTTTTACTTTCCTGCTTGATGTGGTTTTGCCGCATTCAATGGTGCTGTACTATACTAGTTACTGCCCTCATCCTACCTTTTGTAACTATTGACCACTAGTGGAGTCTGTCAACAACTTAAACAAAAATCTCAATCTTCTTTATCTCTTCTTCCCAAGAACAACTTTAGTACTAAGTTATTACGAGTTCCGCTTACTTGAATAAATTAAGCAATGTCTCTTACCTCTCGTAACCTTCCCAAACCTTATTGCAGGGTTTCCCAGTGGGTCTTCTCAATGCTGGTATTAGTAGTGGGCTAGCGAAAACTGTGAAGACATCACAAAGCAAGATCCCACTCCTAACTATTCCGAATGAGATGAACTCCAACTGTAGGATTATTCAGAAGGATTAGCCATCACGGGGATCTAGACTGAAAGAAAACACAGAGTTAGTGGGTAATCAAAGACTAAGACTAGACCACCATAACAAAAAAGTAGCATTACAAGCAGCAACTAGCAGTAGCAACTTCTAAGAAATTTGGGGGGCTAGTAATAACTATTAAAGTAATTGATAACAATTAAAACTAAATGTACAAAAAATCTGTAGTCAGGTCTCAGCAGAAGATTAGGTTTTGCCATGTTGCATCGTTTTTGTAAGCAACACTACACAAGGCCTGATTCACAAAGGTAAGTCCTTTTCACTTTTGGTGTTACTCTGTTTTTGCATTGTAAGTTTATGACTAGGAACTTGTCCATCAGTAACTTTACGAGTAGCAACTATGTGAGTAATAAGTAACCCCTATCACGTTGGAGTTAATATTACTACGAGTTAGTTACTACTTTACAGTTACTACTCATAAAGTTACTGGTGATATTACAGTTATACTGCTAGAGTAAACTTACACCAAAAGTGTAACTTTACTTTTGTGAATCAGGCCACATAGTGCACACACACTAGTACTACCTATCATGAGACAGACATTGTTCTAACTAAGGCTCTGCATGATGATTATGTCCCTATAATGCCTGGGTGGGTAAGTAGGGCTCGCATGAGCTAATGTTTAGTTTAAAAGATCCCGTAACAGTGAGTTGGCATGGTATGTTATGTTATGTTATTTTTAAATTTTTATATAGCGCAAATTACCACTGGTCTCTAAGCGCATCAAAGAAAGAGCAGGGCACTGCATACTGCAGGACGGAGGATTAAACAGATGTCAGTGTTACTCTAAACAGGTGGGTTTTAGCAGCTTTCTAAAGGGGAGCAGGGCTGATTTCTGGTGCAAGGACTCTGGTAGATCATTCCAGATCCGAGGCAAGAGGACCAAGAACGCTCTGCCCCCTTTGGTCTTAAGGTTGTATCTGGAAGAGGCTAATCTGCAGGTCTCTGAAGAACGCAGAGCCAGTCCTGGCACGTACTTTTGTTCTCTGTCTTTTATATATTTCGGCGCATCTCCATGTAAGGCCTTATGGGTAAGTATGGGCGGAAAAATTCGTTCCGCTCGCAAATTTGCGGATTTTCTGCGATTCTGCGATCCGCGAATCGCGCGAAATCGCAGCAAAATCCCTGAATTTGCGAGTGGGACGAATTTTCCGCCCATACTTACCCATAAGGCCTTACATGGAGATTTTGCTCAGAAAGCACTTACAGGGTTACAGCAGGTGCCCAAGTTGAAGCTAATTTCTTTGTAACCTTTTACAAAATGGTTACAAAGAAATTAACTTCAACTTGGGCACATGCTGTAACCCTGTAAGTGCTTCCTGAGCGGCGCCTCGTTGCCTACTTGCAACTATTCTCTGACCCTGCTCTGACCCTTGAAGCAGGGTCAGAGAATGGTTACAAGTAGACAACGAGGCTCAGTGAACAGGAAGCACTTACAGATATAGATAAAGCAGGTGTCCGAGTTGAAGGTCAAATTCAGTAACTCCTTAATCAGCCCCAAAAAATCGTGCGCTTTGTCGAGGCTGGGCAGGTGTGCTTTCCTCCCCATATCTACAGTCGAAATTTAGCTATGATGCTTGATGGAGGCCTTTGCATCCTTGACTTTCACAAGGGCAATCCCCGTGCAGTTCCTGTAACCCAGTAGCTTCTTTCTCCTAATCTGCTGCTCTGATCGGTGCCTGACCTTTTATACACACAAGACGCATGTGAACTCGCAAAGAAGCCCCCCCCGTTTATCCCCCCACACACTAGCGGTGTGCAGCATCTTCCCACCCTTTACCCACTATGATAGACGGCTCACTCAAGGGACCCCGGTGCCCTTCAGTGCGATGGCAAAGTTAATCAGCCCCAAAAAATAATTGTGCGCTTTGTCGAGGCTGGGCAGGTGTGCTTTCTCCCCATATCTACAGTGGGAAATTAGCTATGATGCTTGATGGAGGCCTTTACATCCTTGACTTTCACGAGTGCAATCCCCGTGCAGTTCCTGTAACCAGTAGCTTCTTTCTCTCCATCTGCTGCTCTGATCGGTGCCTGACCTTTTATACACACAAGAGGCATGTGAACTCGCAAAGAAGCCCCCCCCCTGTTTGCCCCCCCCCACACACACTAGCGGTGTGCATCGTCTTCCCGCCCTTTACCCACTATGATGGACAGCTCACTCGAGGGACCTTGGCGCCCTTCGGCGCGATGGCAAAGTTAATCAGCCCTAAAAAATCGTGCGCTTTGTCGAGGCTGAGCAGGTGTGCTTTCCTCCCCATATCTACAGTCGAAAATTAGCTATGATGCTTGATGGAGGCCCTTGCATCCTTGACTTTCACGAGTGCAATCCCTGTGCAGTTCCTGTAACCAGTAGCTTCTTTCTCCCCATCTGCTGCTCTGATCGGTGCCTGACCATTTATACACACAAGACGCATGTGAACTCGCAAAGAAGCCCCCCCACTTGCCCCCCCACACAATAGCGGTGTGTACCGTCTTCCCTCCCTTTACACACTATGATGGACAGCTCACTCGAGGGACCCCGGCGCCCTTTGGTGTGATGGCAAAGTTACACACACATTGTTACTGGAGGCAACTCTTCTGGCCCTATGCAGCTGTAGTGCAGGAAAAGCACTATAGATTTACCCAACAAAGTAGCACTTACTGATTAGCCAGTAGAAAGTACTCAAGTTAAGTATGCTGCAAAATCGCAAAAAAATCTGCGATTTTGTGGGGAAATTTGCGAATTCGCAGATTTTTTTGCGATTTTGCACGAATTTGTGAACCGCTGATTCGCAAAATTCGCCCATACTTACTTATGGGCTATACACAGACTCTTAAAGTGCACCCGCTGTTCAATAGGCAGCCATTGCAGTTTATGAAGCAGGAGGGTGGCTCGCATGCGCCTAGGGAGGCTAAAAATTAACCTGGCTGCATCATTTTGTACAACCTGAAGTCTCCTCAGTAGCTTCTGTGGGATGCCTAAATAAAGGGCATTCCCATAGTCCAGCCGGGAGATGACCATAGCTGAAACAATTAATTGTAGGACAGAGGTGGAGAGGAGGGGAACAAGTTTCCGTAATTGCCTAAGTTGGCCTATGCAGATACCCACCACTGCCGATACCGGGCTAGACATCGACAGATCAGAATCGATCTTCAAGCCCAGGCTCTTTACTACTGGTACTGGGGTTGGTGCCACTCCTAATTCTAAGGGCCAGAACAGTTCACACCAAGGGCTATTTTGAGCTGGAATAATAAGCACCTCGGTTTTGTCCGGGTTTATTTTTAGCGAATTGGCTGGCCTCCAGTTGACAGTGAACCTGCGGAGATTTCTCACTGATTCTTGTGCCTGGCTGTTGTGATCAAGACGGACCAGGAGTTGGGTGTCATCAGCGTAGTTAAAGACCTGGCAATCTCTGAAAGTGAGCACCTCCACCAAGGGCTGCAGATAGATATTAAAGAGGAGTGAAGACAAAGCAGAGCCATGGGGGACTCCACAGGTCAGGGAGCCCAAAGTCGACACCTGGTCCCCCATTTGGACTCTCTGGGTACGGTTGGTCAGGAAGGATCTTAGCCACTGAAGTGCTTGCCCCTTTATGCCTAAATTCAACAAACGGCTCAGCAAGATGTCGTAGCTGACCACGTTGAATGCTGCTGACTGATCTAATAGTATCAGAGCACTCGGATGTTTATTATCGGCTCTGATTCTAAGCTTGTCCAAAACCGACACCATCACCAGCTCAGTTATATGATGTGTCCTGAAACCCGCTTGTCTAGAGTGGAGCAGATGGTGATCATCTAAATATTTTGATGGGATTTCAGGACATGTTGTTCCAGTACTTTAGCAAGAAAAGGGAGCTGTGAGATGGGCCTATAGTTTTTTAAGGCTGACGCATCTGCCACTGGTTTTTTCAATAGGAGAGTGACCCTTCCTTCCTTCAACATTGCTGGTAGATAGCCCAGATCTAAAGACTTGTTAAGTAGTCCCAGGACCTGCTTTTCCACTCCCGGCAGGGCCATTTGAGAAAGGCCCGGCGGGCAAGGGTCCATTCGCAAGCCTGATTTAATCCATTTGGCTACTGTAGCTAAGGTGGCCTGGTCAAGTTTTGGGAAGCTAGTCAGCTGGCTACTCAGGCATGGGGGGGGGGGCATTCTGTCCAGGAGGCATCACTTTCAACACATCCATTCCACCAAGTGTGCGATCCATTTATACTGTAACTTTTTATGTCTCAACTCAATAGATCACACAGCCTGGGAGAAGAGGGTTAGGAGTTTGATGAACGAATGGGAACTGGGGTTTGGGGAAGGCTAACCCAACATTCTTCAAGTCAATGAATAACACATCCTCATCACATTTGTTGCAGGAGGAACTCAATGAATGACACAGTTCAGTTACTAAATACATGTCAAATAGTCTTTCAGCCCCAGAATCCCAAGTTATCCAATTGTTCTATCACCTAGGTTTGAAAAATATAAAATAGGGAGGACCCACGCAAATGCACAAATTGTTAATATTAAGAAAAGAAAAATTGTACTGTATAAAGGCCAACATGTGAGGTTCACCTGCATTCTTCTCTTGGAATGTCCTTCTTGGGTGCAGGACTGAACCTGTCTGGTAAGCAGGAGACCTTTGGAGTTTCATTTTGTGCAGAATATTGCATAGTCAAGGAGAAGGTAAACTTCATGGTGGATGAGGACCAAGAGGGCAAAGCATAGGCTGGTGCAGTCATGTGCAATTAACTGAGAAGTGAGAACATTTGTTTACCATCAATTCCAGACAAGTAGTTGCATGTACATGGCTGATCATTCTCACAAATATCAATTGTCATAACATTTAGCTGAGTGTCTCCATCATGTGACATGTGGGTCCAGTGACACTTCCCCAAACCACAACCCCTTAAGTATAGGAATTTGATATTTGAGCCAGCACACTACTTGCTATTTCCCAAATTAACACACCTATATCCCGTCAATACGACTGATAGGCCTCTTTGAGTCATTTTGTTTACCACTGAAGTAGATAAGTATTACCACCATTCTTCAGGCTGTTGGGATAGTACCATTATGCCTCTGGGTCCCAACGCAAATGAGATTGAGAGAGATAGATCTGTAGAGTTGATGAACAAGAAAAGAAAAATAATTCGAGCATTTTGTGTAGTTTTGTGAACTAGACTGACTGTACTCTAAAGAACCTGGAAAAAAAGTACAGGACGAAGTGGACCATGTAAGTAAATTTATAGTGAAGTGTAAAAGCAAAACAATAATTCGGGTAGAATTATCTATCAGGCCCCAAACATTACAAAACAAGTTCACAAATTAGTTGAACAACACCCTCCAAGCCACCATACAAATCATCATTTACTCAATATATCACTCATTGGTGCAATAGTTGTCTGTTTCCAGTGTTGGGCACATTTGTCTATTGTATCTTCTCTTTTCCTATGGAAGCAACAAAAAATGGCAGTCTTGTATAATTATTGAGCTTTAATGACAGCCCAGCTAGGGAAGGAAAAAAGAACGATAGCGATGGGAGGCACTGTCTTTATGTCCTTTAAACAAATGGGGAGGATTCTTCAGTGCACACTGGCCCAACTCTACTCCATACATGTGAATAAATGTTTGGACAGCATAATTCAAACACCAATTATATAAATGTTCTTCTACATCCCCTTTTTTTCTTTTTTATGCAAAGTAGTTTGATATTAATGTGATTATTAAGACAGGAAAGTAGAGTTTGTCTGCAAACTCAGGGGTTTGGCCCAGAAGAAATTGATCAGCTAACACATTTGAATCTGACTAATCACCCTCTTTCTACTCCTGTGCTGTTTCAGGAATAGTGTAATCTTGTGGTATGAAGTGTTGGTTAATTTTTATCATTGTCAATCTCTCCACGCTTTGAGGGGAGAGACTGGTCCATCTGACTTTGACAACTGTGACGGCTGCACTGAACATGCCCTCAGAAGACACCCTGGCTACCAGACAAGCCAGACACGTTATTGCCAGCTCTGCTGAGCCCTGCCCATTGCTGCATCTTCCCATACAATAGACCAATGGGTTTTGATCCAGGTTGACCTATTTTGTGTCATCCAGATAGTCTTGGACCACCTTCTGAATGGTCATTGGTACTACCACTTGGTCAACCTCTGTTCCTTCACCTCTGCACTTGACTTAAACCCTGCCACTTGAAACCAAGCCATTCCAGAGGTTGGGTTAGATTCTTCTGTTGCTGCTGGTGATGATGGTGATGGCTGTAAGACAATAGCACTGCCCTCTTTGGAGGTTGAAGGCTGTACACAATAGCTTCTACCCCAGCTTCTAACTTCAAGCTGTTCTTCTTTCACGTTTTTTGCTTGATCAACAATCCAAGTTTTTTAAAGTGCAACATCCCATTCTGAAAAATTAATTAATGTGGCCAGTATCTTTTTTTTACCAAGTGGCCAGTATGGTTTTGTACTCTTTAGAGGACACTATCTCTCTTTGCAGCCATGTCCTAACAGTCAAGGGAAGGATTAAGCTCTGACTCAACTCATATGTTTGTTCATTCACACTGGTGAAACTTTGCAACACCTTTTTCAACTGGTCCTGTAGCAGATTCAACAACTGGATTGCTTGGCCCATCATACTGCCTCACTGTCTGACTTCCTGTGTGTAAACCAAAAAAGGAAGTGGGAGAAGTTAGCCTGGCATATGATGTTCACTATTCTAGTGGGCACCTTGCACGAGTCTAAACAACACTTATTGATGGTAGTTGTAAAGTCAACCTTATAGACAAGCTATCCTAGAAGTATTATGGACCAGCAGTCATAGGCTAAGACTTCAGAGAGCATGTGAGGCAAGCTGTTTTACCAATTATAATCCCTTGAATACCAAATGAAAGGACACCACACAAGGTATATATCAAATATACATGTATTTATTTCTAACACAACCCTTCTGAACTCTTTATGAGGTCAGAGATCGAAGTACATCACAAGTTACTCAATTAGCATACGATAAGTTGCACAAATACAGTTTTGCCCTAGGGGCCTCACAAACCATATACTAAGTAAGTGGTATAAGAACCACTTCAGAAATAGTGAATAGGCCTAGGGCCTAGGGAATCGCTGGGGCTACACTAGACAACCAAAGGTTAAGAAGTAGGAGACCCACGGGAGACGCGTGCAGTGTCTAAACACAGTCGCGAGTTACTATTGACTTATAATGGAGAACAAAGAAGTTACAAAGTTACTGTTTACGGGCACTTTCAGATGGACTACGACAAAACCTCTTTAGACTAGGACACTTGGAGAGTCAATAGTACCATGGGAGCACCGGAGAACTCAAGTTACCTCACCCAGGGAAGCCGTGTGCATAGGTGTTTTTTTGTGTCGGGTTTCGTCAATGCTTTCAATGGAGATCTGCAAAAGAAGTGCTGCAGGTGGCCAGTGGAAGGGTGTCCGGGTGGATGCAAGGGTGGATCGAAGAAGTGAAGAACCTGAAAGCAGAGGGGTCAGAGTCTGGGTCACTAGCCAGTGACCAGGAAGGAAACAGGAAGGAGCCAGGCGATGTCGCGATGATCTCAGGTGAAGAGGTGAAGCTTGTCTCTGCAGCCACGAGGACCAGAAGGTGTTGATGACAACCAGGAGCTGGATTCGAGCTGTCCCACAAAGGATCTAGTTGACTGCGGTGTCAGTATCCGTATTGGACCCAACAAGCATTGGCAAACACAATCCACACAAGAAGTGAAGATTGGCTTCGGGTCAGACCAGCAAGGTCTGAGAAGCTTCTCCTTTGCAGATATGCTGGAGCAAGCCTGGAGCAACCAAATAAGTAGTTTTGTTTTATGTTTAAATTGTGTTTATTGCGCTGCACATTCAGTCTGATATACCAACATGCTTTACAAGCTGGTTCGGCGTCAACATTCGGCCTATCCAGCGGTGATACAGCTTTTAGTAACAAATCAAAACAGTAACAGTAAAGGACGGACTTGCAGAATCAAGTGCGTCTCTCAGACTCCGGTAGTTAGATCAAGTGCCAAGAGAAGGTCTCTTGAATATTGCTGGTGGTAGCTCGGAGTCGCTGGACATCATATCAAGGCAGTGGCTGTGTCGACCGGGTCTGCACCAAGGCTTCATGGTAGTGTCCGAAAAATAGAACAACCTTTAAACTTTATATCCCCAACCCCGCCACCCCTCAGTCTACCAACCCCCCACCCCTGTTCCAGGTCCAACCAACCTCCGTGTAGCAGTGATCATTCATTCCGTGGGTCCTCCGGCATCGTACTGTGACAGTCGCAGCAGGCGCAGATATCTAGGACAAGTCACCTCCCTGAACTCAGTGGCCAAAAGCGTCAAGAAAGGTCGCCATAATTCTGGGTACTTGTCTCCCTCCCCTTTGGCAATTAGTGACAATTTCTCCATCCCCAGGACGTTCCAGAGACGGTGCACCCAGCCCTGAAAAGTGGGGACGTGTGTAGTGCGCAAATAAGTGAGAATATTTTGTAACGCAGATCCCCGGGCTATAGTGATCAGTCTACCACGATGGGAGCGCAGTGGGTAGGTAATGGGATTGGGCGAACCCAGCAGCACATATGCGGGGAATCTCGGGAGGCTGGTGTCTAAATGTAGGTCTACCTCATCTAGTACCCGTTTCCAGTAATCCTGGAGGTGAGAACAGTCCCACAGTATGTGCACTAGTGTACCTCTCTCCCCACATCCCCGCCAGCAGAGTGTGTCTCGTGTGTGGTCCATCTCATGTAGCTTTTCTGGGGTATAGTACCAGTATGTGGCAATTTTAGTGAGGGTGTCTGTCAGGCCCATGTGATGAGCAGAATGACGGGCCCTATAACAAATGCCTTCCCATTCTTTATTACTTAGTGCGCGCCCTAGTTCCTTCTCCCATCTCGCTTTCCCTGCATTATGGATGTGCGTGTACCTACCCATCAACATGCGATAAATATCCGATATTAATTTGCGGTCAGATTTCCTCGAGAGTAGCCAATACTCGTATTCGCTGAGTCTCCGATCCGCCCCATCCCTAGTGGTGGGGTGGAGTGCCCAGTGTCGCACTTGGAGGTAACGGAGGCGTTCCTCCTCAGGCAAGCTGTACTCACGGCGGAAGGCATCAAAGGGGATAGCCCCGTCCTTCGCGTATATGTGGGAGAGTACCTTACATCCCGCCGGACCTCATCTCGCGTATGCTGCCGCGTCCATACCAGGACCAAAGTCCGGATTGGTCAGCAAGGGCGTCAATGGGGACTGGAAGGACGTCAGCTCGTGTGCTACACTCACTTGGTCCCATACCTCCAGAGGCGTCCTCGTGATAAATGAAGCATAAAGATTCGGGGGTCGGTGCTGCCGCCGCAGGAAAGGGACCTCCTGCAGAGTGCGGCCCGCCACTGCCTGGTCTTGGAAGAGCCAATGCTTCTCGGACTCCCATTTACTCCACTCCACTAGAGTTCGTAGTTGTGCCGCTTGGTAGTATAATAACAGGTCTGGGAGGCCCAGTCCTCCGTTTTCAGGAGGCAACATTGCAAGGCGAAGTTTCATGCGTGGGCGTCGCCCATTCCATATAAAGTGAGTTAATTCCGCTTGGGTCTGATGGATCCACCCCTCGCGGGGTCTCATAGGGATGGCACGGAATAAATATAGGACCTGCGGCAGGATCGTCATTTTGATCGCTGCTACTTTGCCTAGCCACGATAATGGAAGGTGTCTCCATCTGCCCAGTTCCGACCGGATCGTTTGCCGGAGTTTCGCGTAATTGAGGCGGACTGTGCCCTGCAGAGTAGCTGCCAACTGAATACCCAAATAAGGGACAGCCTCAGATGCCCATGGGAAGGGGAAGAGTCTCTGTAAGTGTGCCCTCGTGGACGCCTCCAGGGAAAGGTCGAGTGCTACTGATTTGCTGAGGTTGACTTTAAACCCGGCTACCTCCGCGAAGGCATCCAGAATCTTCACACAGGCCGGGAGCGACTCACCGGGGGAGGATAGTGACAGCAGAACATCGTCCGCGTATGAACTTATGGTATGCTCGAAAGCCCCCATTGTGATTCCATGAATCCCTGGGGCGCTTCTCACCGCTTGTACTAGGGGCTCCATATAGAGGGCAAATAACAAGGGAGAAAGTGGACATCCCTGCCTCGTGCCTCGCTCTATCGGGAAGCGGGGCGAGGAGCACCCATTGACACGAACCGTCGCCGAGGGCCTCGAGTAGCAGTTCAAGATCCAGGCGCGAACCCGGTCACCCAAACTGGCCCTCACCAAGACCTGCTCCAAATACGGCCAGTGGACGCGGTCGAATGCCTTTTCCGCGTCGATTGAGAGTAGCATATATTCCCTTTGGTACGCGTGGCTTTCTCTATTAGGTGCAGTGCCCTTTTTGTGTTATCAACGGTTTGACGTTCCGCCATAAATCCCGTCTGATCCGGGACAATTAGTGGACCGAGTCTCGCGGTAAGGATGCTTGTGTATAGCTTCAGATCTATATTAAGTAGTGAGATGGGCCGATACGCTTTGCACCTCGAGTGGTCTTTTCCCGGTTTAGGGATCACGGAGATGGTGGCGTCCAGAAGATCCCCCGAGATCGCGCCCGGCTCCGAAAGATAATTAAAGAGAGTGGTGAGCAGCGGCACCACCTGTGTACAAAACGTTTTATAAAATAGGGCCGTGAAGCCGTCCGGCCCCAGGTCCTTTCCCAGTTTGAGTCTGGAGATGGCCGAGATGACCTCCTCGGGTCTGATGTTGCATTCCAGGGCCGCAGCTTGATCTGGTGTGAGCGCTGGGAGCTGGGCAGCGTCGAGAAAAGCTTCACCCGCGGCCTGATCCAGTGTTTCCCCTGTATATAGGGAAGTATAGAAATCGCCGAAGGCGGCCGCAATCTCACCATCCTCTGTAGTTAGGCTCCCCCCGGGCGTTCTAATTTCCTTCACCGTTTGACGCTGACGCTTCTCTCTAAGTGCCCGTCCCAATAGCCGCCCGCATCTGTCTCCCCCTGTATAGTACATGTGGCGCACCCTCAATGCCGCGAATTCCGCTCTGTCTTGGTCCAGCGCGCTCAATTGTTTTCTAACCAAAGTGAGCTGTCTCCAGATCCTCGGGGCGCACGTCCTTTGGTGCATGCCTTCCAGCTCTCTGACTTTCTGTGTCAGCTCGTCCCTTTTCTCTGCCCGCGCCTTGTTTTCCGCCGAAGATAAGGCTATGAATTCTCCTCTAAGCACTGCCTTTAGTGCTGCCCAGTGTGTTGCCGGGGAAGTGTCAGAAGTGTTGTTATGTAGCAAGTAATCTTTGATCGCGCTTATTATTTTCTCAGGTACTTCCTTGCGGTGTAGCAGTATGTCTCTGAGGCGCCAGCACCGGGAGAGTCGCTGCACTGGGGGAAAAAGGAAAGTCACCAGAAGGGGAGGGTGGTCAGAAAGGGACGCCACTCCTATCTCTACAGTGGACGTCAGCGCCTGCAAGGAGGTAGAGGCCAGGAAGTAATCTAGCCTGGCATATGTGCGATGTGCGCGCGAGAAATATGAGTAAGCTCTAGTGTCTGGATGGAAGCTGCGCTAGAGGTCCACCATGCCTAGTTCCCCTAGTCTCGCCAGTCCCCGTTCGGACAAGGACCCAGCCTGTGTAGAGCGCTGTGCTGACCTATCTAGTGTGGTGTCAAACACAAGGTTAAAGTCACCCCCCATGAGTACATGCCTGTCTTCAGATGCCGCCACCACGCTAAGCGCTTCGTGAAAGAATTTTTCCTGTCCCTCGTTAGGGGCATATACTGAGCAAACCATGAATTCAGACCCTCCCAGAGATAAGTGGTATGACAACAGCCTTCCTTTTATCTCCGCACCCTTCCGTAGTACCCGCCCCCGAAACATCCATGCCACTAAGATTGCAACCCCAGCTTTCTTGTTTGGGGCGGACGAAAAGAACTGCTGCGGAAAGCTTTGTGCCCTCATCCTCATGCAGTCTTTCTGTAGTAGGTGTGTCTCCTGTAGGAGACAGATGTCGGCTTGTGCATGTTCGAGGCAGGATAGTACTGCCCTCCGTTTGACGGGGTTGTTGAGCCCCTGCACATTCAGGGAGAGAATGCGTACTTCAGTGGGGGCCATGAGTCACCCTCTTCCCCTCCTGCTCTGTACTCCTGTGTCGACCCCAAATGCATACAACCCTGTTCCAACACGGCTCCCGCAGCATTCCGAATCGTGTCCGGTCTTGGCCTGCCACCGGATACCCAGAGTGCTCACCAGACTGTCGTGTCGAACCCCCCCGGACCTGGAACCCCTCCCTCTCCATCCCGCGAAACTGTACAGCCCCACCTCTACCCCCCATCCAACCCCAACACCCCCTCCCCCCTTCCCCTCTCCCTCCCCAACATCCCTGAACCAGTAATTGAAAGGCAAAGTGCCAGAAAAGTACACCATTGTCCATCATCTCTCACAGATGACTGGTCACACTGTTACACGGGGGAAAATGAGGCCCAGACACCCACTCGTCCCCCCCTGTCGAACCCCAAGAAAGCATTTGAGACCCCATGGTTTGCAAGGTTCGAGGGCATCAACCGCCCGGTTGCTGTGACGCTAGGTCCGCAGAGACCGCTTCCACTGCCGCCCTTCGACCACTGTCAATTTCAGTTTTCGGAGGCCTCCTGATGCGACGTCGATTCCGCTGTTGGCGCCATTGAGATGAGGAGTCACCCGGTCCTCCTGTATGAGATGGCTGCGCTTCCTCGTCCGCTGGTACCTCTATGCCCAGCATCTGGCATGCCTCCTTCAAGGAGCGTAGTTGATAGAGTTTATTGTTCAGCTTAAATACAATCCTGAATGGGTGCCCCCAACTATACGGTATAGACTGCTGTTGGAGATGGCATGTGACTGGTTTGATTCAGAAAAGGGGGTGGTGATGGAAAGAGTATCTGAATTAAACAGAACACTCATACCCAGTCAACAGATCAGGGCTTGATCCATCGCCGTTTTTTAGCTCACTGCACCATCCCAGCTCAGAACCTGGCTACAGGCAAATTAGTCTGTCCCTGGCCCAGTGCATCATGGGAACAGGGCAGACCAAACTACCAAGCCAATTCTTATACTGGGAAGGAAACAAGCTTCCGGGGACCGGTTTCTGGCATTACAGCCGTCTTCGGCCCGGCTTGCTTGAATCCTGATGGTGCAATGAGCAAGGGACTCACATCTGAGTATACCCTTCCACGCTTATGGTGGACAAAACGATTCAGAAAAGGGGGTGGTGATGGACAGAGTATCTGAATTAAACAGAACACTCATACCCAGTCAACAGGTCAGGGCTTGATCCATCACCGTTTTTTAGCTCACTGCACCATCCCAGCTCAGAACCTGGCTACATGCAAATTAGTCTGTCCCTGGCCCAGTGCATCATGGGAACAGGGCAGACCAAACTACCAAGCCAATTCTTATACTGGGAAGGAAACAAGCTTCCGGGGACCGGTTTCTGGCATTACAGCCGTCTTCCGCCCGGCTTGCTTAAATCCTGATGGTGCAATGAGCAAGGGACTCACATCTGAGTATACCCTTCCACGCTTATGGTGGACAAAACGATTCAGAAAAGGGGGTAGTGATGGACAGAGTATCTGAATTAAACGGAACACTCATACCCAGTCAACAGATCAGGACTTGATCCATCACCGTTTTTTAGCTCACTGCACCATCCCAGCTCAGAACCTGGCTACATGCAAATTAGTCTGTCCCTGGCCCAGTGCATCATGGGAACAGGGCAGACCAAACTACCAAGCCAATTCTTATACTGGGAAGGAAACAAGCTTCCGGGGACCGGTTTCTGGCATTACAGCCGTCTTCGGCCCGGCTTGCTTGAATCCTGATGGTGCAATGAGCAAGGGACTCACATCTGAGTATACCCTTCCACGCTTATGGTGGACAAAACGATTCAGAAAAGGGGGTGGTGATGGACAGAGTATCTGAATTAAACAGAACACTCATACCCAGTCAACAGATCAGGGCTTTATCCATCACCGTTTTTTAGCTCACTGCACCATCCCAGCTCAGAACCTGGCTACATGCAAATTAGTCTGTCCCTGGCCCAGTGCATCATGGGAACAGGGCAGACCAAACTACCAAGCCAATTCTTATACTGGGAAGGAAACAAGCTTCCGGGGACCGGTTTCTGGCATTACAGCCGTCTTCGGCCCGGCTTGCTTGAATCCTGATGGTGCAATGAGCAAGGGACTCACATCTGAGTATACCCTTCCACGCTTATGGTGGACAAAACGATTCAGAAAAGGGGGTGGTGATGGACAGAGTATCTGAATTAAACAGAACACTCATACCCAGTCAACAGATCAGGGCTTGATCCATCATCGTTTTCGAGCTCACTGCACCATCCCAGCTCAGAACCTGGCTACATGCAAATTAGTCTGTCCCTGGCCCAGTGCATCATGGGAACAGGGCAGACCAAACTACCAAGCCAATTCTTATACTGGGAAGGAAACAAGCTTCCGGGGACCGGTTTCTGGCATTACAGCCATCTTCGGCCCGGCTTGCTTGAATCCTGATGGTGCAATGAGCAAGGGACTCACATCTGAGTATACCCTTCCACGCTTATGGTGGACAAAACGATTCAGAAAAGGGGGTGGTGATGGACAGAGTATCTGAATTAAACAGAACACTCATACCCAGTCAACAGATCAGGGCTTGATCCATCCCCGTTTTTTAGCTCACTGCACCATCCCAGCTCAGAACCTGGCTACATGCAAATTAGTCTGTCCCTGGCCCAGTGCATCATGGGAACAGGGCAGACCAAACTACCAAGCCAATTCTTATACTGGGAAGGAAACAAGCTTCCGGGGACCGGTTTCTGGCATTACAGCCGTCTTCGGCCCGGCTTGCTTAAATCCTGATGGTGCAATGAGCAAGGGACTCACATCTGAGTATACCCTTCCACGCTTATGGTGGACAAAACGATTCAGAAAAGGGGGTGGTGATGGACAGAGTATCTGAATTAAACAGAACACTCATACCCAGTCAACAGATCAGGGCTTGATCCATCACCGTTTTTAAGCTCACTGCACCATCCCAGCTCAGAACTTGGCTACATGCAAATTAGTCTGTCCCTGGCCCAGTGCATCATGGGAACAGGGCAGACCAAACTACCAAGCCAATTCTTATACGGGGAAGGAAACAAGCTTCCGGGGACCGGTTTCTGGCATTACAGCCGTCTTCGGCCCGGCTTGCTTGAATCCTGATGGTGCAATGAGCAAGGGACTCACATCTGAGTATACCCTTTGTTCTGACCGACTTTTTCGGCCCTCCTTTGAGGGAGAATGATTGGAGGTGACTCCAGCCTATTATCCTTCTAGTGCAGGGATTAGAACTATAAACAGGGCCTATTCATAAGGCACAGTAATGCACTTTGGTACCCTTTTCCTTAGATCAGGGCTTATAAACTTAAGCCAGGGGATAGATTCATTAGTATTAGTGATGATCCGTCCTTTTGCAAGAGTGTTAGTATACCTTCTATGGAGTTATGCTTATTTTGGGCCTTGTAGGCCTCAAACGGGAGAGACTCCATCTTGCTTTCTGCCCCGGCAGCTTCAGATGCTTCTAGGTCAAGTGTAATGTTTTAGTTTCGAAGTGTTGTTCGCTTGGAGAGAACCGGATCAGGCTGGCCTTATCGAAAGACTGTATTTTTCTCCACTCCGAAGACACAACATCAGGCCGGCCGGCTGGGAACGTGTCCTTGGTACGGGGAGGTACAAGAATTTGGTGGGCGGCAGGTTACTGGCCGTAACTTTCCATAAAAGGACAAGCTTCCATATTAGCAAAAGTGTTAGGCGGTGAGTCAGTCAGTCTGTAGGCGGCAGCTAGCCGTTAGCATCAATGCCAATAATTATTTCCATTCAGAAAAGGGGGTGGTGATGAACAGAGTGTCTGAATTAAGCAGACCACTCTTACCCAGTCCAAAGATCAGGGCTTGATCCATCACCGTTATTTAGCTCACTGCACCATCCCAGCAAAGGACCTGGCTATATGCAAATTAGTCTGTCCCTGGCCCAGTGCATCATGGGAACAGGGCAGACCAAACTACCAAGCCAATTCTTCACCAGAAAGGAGACAAGCTTCCGGGGACCGGTTTCTGGCATTTCAGCCGTCGTCGGCCCTGCTTGCTTGAATCCTGATGGTGCAGTGAGCAAGGGACTCATGTCTGAGTATACCCTGCCACACCTATAGTGGCCAAAAACGATTCAGAAAAGGGGGTGGTGATGAACAGAGTGTCTGAATTAAGCAGACCACTCTGGGTATGAGTGTTCTGTTTAATTCAGATACTCTGTCCATCACCACCCCCTTTTCTGAATCGTTTTGTCCACCATAAGCGTGGAAGGGTATACTCAGATGTGAGTCCCTTGCTCATTGCACCATCAGGATTCAAGCAAGCCGGGCCGAAGACGGCTGTAATGCCAGAAACCGGTCCCCGGAAGCTTGTTTCCTTCCCAGTATAAGAATTGGCTTAGTAGTTTGGTCTGCCCTGTTCCCATGATGCACTGGACCAGGGACAGACTAATTTGCATGTAGCCAGGTTCTGAGCTGGGATGGTGCAGTGAGCTAAAAAACGGTGATGGATCAAGCCCTGATCTGTTGACTGGGTATGAGTGTTCTGTTTAATTCAGATACTCTGTCCATCACCACCCCCTTTTCTGAATCGTTTTGTCCACCATAAGCGTGGAAGGGTATACTCAGATGTGAGTCCCTTGCTCACTGCACCATCAGGATTCAAGCAAGCCGGGCCGAAGACGGCTGTAATGCCAGAAACCGGTCCCCGGAAGCTTGTTTCCTTCCCAGTATAAGAATTGGCTTGGTAATTTGGTCTGCCCTGTTCCCATGATGCACTGGGCCAGGGTCAGACAAATTTGCATATAGCCAATTTCTGAGCTGGGATTGTGCAGTGAGCTAAAAAACGGTGATGGATCAAGCCCTGATCTTTGGACTGGGTAAGAGTGGTCTGCTTAATTCAGACACTCTGTTCATCACCACCCCCTTTTCTGAATCATTAATTATTTCCAGGCAGACAGTCGCCATTTCGAAGTCCGAGAAAGATCATGAAGCTGATACTCTCTGAGAAAAATTGAATAAGAGGGTGAAGTAGCGCAGAACGATCAGAGACAGAGAGAGAGACAGCAGCTAATAAAGAGGAAGGTTCCAGTGACTTGGAGGAAAGTAGAGACGACAGAGCATAGCGGTGCAGACGTGTACTCGTGACAGCTGAGGTGTGATTCCGAGACGAGCCAAGGCACAGACGAGAAGGGAACCTAGATGACTGCTGAACCCAGACTTCACATTACTAAGGTGATGTCGACCTTTGTCCCCATAGTGTGCACATTCTAACCTTTTACTTTTCTTTGCAGGATATATGTTATAGTATAGTGCTGTGTTTATAATCATTGTAATAAAATACCCCAGTTCTTAGTGAACCAACATGTGCCTTGTATTCTTGTTCAATCAGGGTAACCTGGTCTTCTAGTCAGACATCGTTTTCATGAACGGATGTAAATCCCGGTCAGGTAAGAGGTGACTGAATAATGAGGGAGAGAGGGACCATTTGATGCTGAGAGCAGAAGGTACATGATTCAATTTGGCAAGTTGTGCTAATTCCTGTTATTGTAGTATCACCCCGAGTAGCCAATGATTCCTTCCAAAGGTATTCATAGGAGAGTGATCGTCGTTGGTAAGCGGCGTTAATGAGAACACCAGGTGGGAGACTGGTGTATAGATCCGCTGGATTGCAGATCGGGCTGTGAGTGAGAGAACACTGGGAGGGATACCAGTGTCTAGGTCCGCCGGATTGTGGACCGAATTGGGAGGAAGAGAGCCCTGGGGCTGCAGCTCAGTGTGTAAGGCACGCCGGATTGCGTGTCGAGTTAGCACTGATGGTGATCAGTGTGTAATGGTACATAATCAGAACTGCCCCAGGGTAGATTAGTCTGGGCCTAAGTGGCCGTGAGACTAGCTGGTATGAGTGGGATATTGTAGAAAACCTATGCAGGTGTATTGTTATTTTCCCCATCCTTAGGTACGAGATGTACCCACATATATATATATATACCTATTGTAAATACGTTCTAATAAGGGAGGTGATTACGTTCCGACTGGGTTGGAGGTGCTCTAAGGAGCTGATCCCATCTGGTTCGAGAATCCGGTCGTTACACCCTTCCACGCTTATGGTGGACAAAACGATTCAGAAAAGGGGGTGGTGATGGACAGAGTATCTGAATTAAACAGAACACTCATACCCAGTCAACAGATCAGGGCTTGATCCATCACCATTTTTTAGCTCACTGCACCATCCCAGCTCAGAACCTGGCTACATGCAAATTAGTCTGTCCCTGGCCCAGTGCATCATGGGAACAGGGCAGACCAAACTACCAAGCCAATTCTTATACTGGGAAGGAAACAAGCTTCCGGGGACCGGTTTCTGGCATTACAGCCGTCTTCGGCCCGGCTTGCTTGAATCCTGATGGTGCAATGAGCAAGGGACTCACATCTGAGTATACCCTTCCACGCTTATGGTGGACAAAACGATTCAGAAAAGGGGGTGGTGATGGACAGAGTATCTGAATTAAACAGAACACTCATACCCAGTCAACAGATCAGGGCTTGATCCATCACCGTTTTTTAGCTCACTGCACCATCCCAGCTCAGAACCTGGCTATATGCAAATTAGTCTGTCCCTGGCCCAGTGCATCATGGGAACAGGGCAGACCAAACTACCAAGCCAATTCTTATACTGGGAAGGAAACTAGCTTCCGGGGACCGGTTTCTGGCATTACAGCCGTCTTCGGCCCGGCTTGCTTAAATCCTGATGGTGCAATGAGCAAGGGACTCACATCTGAGTATACCCTTCCACGCTTATGGTGGACAAAACGATTCAGAAAAGGGGGTGGTGATGGACAGAGTATCTGAATTAAACAGAACACTCATACCCAGTCAACAGATCAGGGCTTGATCCATCACCGTTTTTTAGCTCACTGCACCATCCCAGCTCAGAACCTGGCTACATGCAAATTAGTCTGTCCCTGGCCCAGTGCATCATGGGAACAGGGCAGACCAAACTACCAAGCCAATTCTTATACTGGGAAGGAAACAAGCTTCCGGGGACCGGTTTCTGGCATTACAGCCGTCTTCGGCCCGGCTTGCTTGAATCCTGATGGTGCAATGAGCAAGGGTCTCACATCTGAGTATACACTTTGTTCTGACCGACTTTTTCGGCCCTCCTTTGAGGGAGAATGATTGGAGGTGACTCCAGCCTATTATCCTTCTAGTGCAGGGATTAGAACTATAAACATGGCCTATTCATAAGGCACAGTAATGCACTTTGGTACCCTTTTCCTTAGATCAGGGCTTATAAACTTAAGCCAGGGCATAGATTCATTAGTATTAGTGATGATCCGTCCTTTTGCAAGAGTGTTAGCATACCTTCTATGGAGTTATGCTTATTTCGGGCCTTGTAGGCCTCAAACGGGAGAGACTACATCTTGCTTTCTGCCCCGGCAGCTTGAGATGCTTCTAGGTCAAGTGTAATGTTTTAGTTTCGAAGTGTTGTTCGCTTGGAGAGAACCGGCTCAGGCTGGCCCTTATCGAAAGACTGTATTTTTCTCCACTCCGAAGACACAACATCAGGCCGGCCGGCTGGGAACGTGTCCTTGGTACGGGGAGGTACAAGAATTTGGTGGGCGGCAGGTTACTGGCCGTAACTTTCCATGAAAGGACAAGCTTCCATATTAGCAAAAGTGTTAGGCGGTGAGTCAGTCAGTCTGTAGGCGGCAGCTAGCCGTTAGCATCAATGCCATTAATTATTTCCATTCAGAAAAGGGGGTGGTGATGAACAGAGTGTCTGAATTAAGCAGACCACTCTTACCCAGTCCAAAGATCAGTACTTGATCCATCACCGTTATTTAGCTCACTGCACCATCCCAGCAAAGAACCTGGCTATATGCAAATTAGTCTGTCCCTGGCCCAGTGCATCATGGGAACAGGGCAGACCAAACTACCAAGCCAATTCTTCACCAGAAAGGAGACAAGCTTCCGGGGACCGGTTTCTGGCATTTCAGCCGCCGTCGGCCCGGCTTGCTTGAATCCTGATGGTGCAGTGAGCAAGGGACTCATGTCTGAGTATACCCTGCCACACCTATAGTGGCCAAAAACGATTCAGAAAAGGGGGTGGTGATGAACAGAGTGTCTGAATTAAGCAGACCACTCTGGGTATGAGTGTTCTGTTTAATTCAGATACTCTGTCCATCACCACCCCCTTTTCTGAATCGTTTTGTCCACCATAAGCGTGGAAGGGTATACTCAGATGTGAGTCCCTTGCTCATTGCACCATCAGGATTCAAGCAAGCCGGGCCGAAGACGGCTGTAATGCCAGAAACCGGTCCCCGGAAGATTGTTTCCTTCCCAGTATAAGAATTGGCTTAGTAGTTTGGTCTGCCCTGTTCCCATGATGCACTGGGCCAGGGACAGACTAATTTGCATGTAGCCAGGTTCTGAGCTGGGATGGTGCAGTGAGCTAAAAAACGGTGATGGATCAAGCCCTGATCTGTTGACTGGGTATGAGTGTTCTGTTTAATTCAGATACTCTGTCCATCACCACCCCCTTTTCTGAATTGTTTTGTCCACCATAAGCGTGGAAGGGTATACTCAGATGTGAGTCCCTTGCTCATTGCACCATCAGGATTCAAGCAAGCCGGGCCGAAGATGGCTGTAATGCCAGAAACCGGTCCCCGGAAGCTTGTTTCCTTCCCAGTATAAGAATTGGCTTGGTAATTTGGTCTGCCCTGTTCCCATGATGCACTGGGCCAGGGTCAGACAAATTTGCATATAGCCAAGTTCTGAGCTGGGATGGTGCAGTGAGCTAAAAAACGGTGATGGATCAAGCCCTGATCTTTGGACTGGGTAAGAGTGGTCTGCTTAATTCAGACACTCTGTTCATCACCACCCCCTTTTCTGAATCATTAATTATTTCCAGGCAGACAGTCGCCATTTTGAAGTCCGAGAAAGATCATGAAGCTGATACTCTCTGAGAAAAATTGAATAAGAGGGAGAAGTAGCGCAGAACGATCAGAGACAGAGAGAGAGACAGCAGCTAATAAATAGGAAGGTTCCAGTGACTTAGAGGAAAGTAGAGACGACAGAGCATAGCGGTGCAGACGTGTACTCGTGACTGCTGAGGTGTGATTCCGAGACGAGCCAAGGCACAGACGAGAAGGGAACCTAGATGACTGCTGAACCCAGACTTCACATTACTAAGGTGATGTCGACCTTTGTCCCCATAGTGTGCACATTCTAACCTTTTACTTTTCTTTGCAGGATATATGTTATAGTATAGTGCTGTGTTTATAATCATTGTAATAAAATACCCCAGTTCTTAGTGAACCAACATGTGCCTTGTATTCTTGTTCAATCAGGGTAACCTGGTCTTCTAGTCAGACATCGTTTTCATGAACGGATGTAAATCCCGGTCAGGTAAGAGGTGACTGAATAATGAGGGAGAGAGGGACCATTTGATGCTGAGAGCAGAAGGTACATGATTCAATTTGGCAAGTTGTGCTAATTCCTGTTATTGTAGTATCACCCCGAGTAGCCAATGAGAGATTCCTTCCAAAGGTATTCATAGGAGACTGATCGTCGTTGGTAAGCGGCGTTAATGAGAACACCAGGTGGGAGACTGGTGTATAAATCCACTGGATTGCGGATCGGGCTGTGAGTGAGAGAACACTGGGAGGGATACCAGTGTCTAGGTCCGCCGGATTGTGGACCGAATTGGGAGGAAGAGAGCCCTGGGGCTGCAGCTCAGTGTGTAAGGCACGCCGGATTGCGTGTCGAGTGAGCACTGATGGTGATCAGTGTTTAATGGTACATAATCAGAACTGCCCCAGGGTAGATTAGTCTGGGCCTAAGTGGCCGTGAGACTAGCTGGTATGAGTGGGATATTGTAGAAAACCTATGCACGTGTATTGCTATTTTCCCCATCCTTAGGTACGAGATGTACCCACATATATATATATATACCTATTGTAAATACGTTCTAAGGAGGGAGGTGATTACGTTCCGACTGGGTTGGAGGTGCTCTAAGGAGCTGATCCCATCTGGTTCGAGAATCCGGTCGTTACACCCTTCCACGCTTATGGTGGACAAAACGATTCAGAAAAGGGGGTGGTGATGGACAGAGTATCTGAATTAAACAGAACACTCATACCCAGTCAACAGATCAGGGCTTGATCCATCACCGTTTTTTAGCTCACTGCACCATCCCAGCTCAGAACCTGGCTACATGCAAATTAGTCTGTCCCTGGCCCAGTGCATTATGGGAACAGGGCAGACCAAAATACCAAGCCAATTCTTATACTGGGAAGGAAACAAGCTTCCGGGGACCGGTTTCTGGCATTACAGCCATCTTTGGCCCGGCTTGCTTGAATCCTGATGGTGCAATGAGCAAGGGACTCACATCTGAGTATACCCTTCCACGCTTATGGTGGACAAAACGATTCAGAAAAGGGGGTGGTGATGGACAGAGTATCTGAATTAAACAGAACACTCATACCCAGTCAACAGATCAGGGCTTGATCCATCACCGTTTTTTAGCTCACTGCACCATCCCAGCTCAGAACCTGGCTACATGCAAATTAGTCTGTCCCTGGCCCAGTGCATCATGGGAACAGGGCAGACCAAACTACCAAGCCAATTCTTATACTGGGAAGGAAACAAGCTTCCGGGGACCGGTTTCTGGCATTACAGCCGTCTTCGGCCCGGCTTGCTTGAATCCTGATGGTGCAATGAGCAAGGGACTCACATCTGAGTATACCCTTCCACGCTTATGGTGGACAAAACGATTCAGAAAAGGGGGTGGTGATGGACAGAGTATCTGAATTAAACAGAACACTCATACCCAGTCAACAGATCAGGGCTTGATCCATCACCGTTTTTTAGCTCACTGCACCATCCCAGCTCAGAACCTGGCTACATGCAAATTAGTCTGTCCCTGGCCAAGTGCATCATGGGAACAGGGCAGACCAAACTACCAAGCCAATTCTTATACTGGGAAGGAAACAAGCTTCCGGGGACCGGTTTCTGGCATTACAGCCATCTTCGGCCCGGCTTGCTTGAATCCTGATGGTGCAATGAGCAAGGGACTCACATCTGAGTATACCCTTCCACGCTTATGGTGGACAAAACGATTCAGAAAAGGGGGTGGTGATGGACAGAGTATCTGAATTAAACAGAACACTCATACCCAGTCAACAGATCAGGGCTTGATCCATCACCGTTTTTTAGCTCACTGCACCATCCCAGCTCAGAACCTGGCTACATGCAAATTAGTCTGTCCCTGGCCCAGTGCATCATGGGAACAGGGCAGACCAAACTACCAAGCCAATTCTTATACTGGGAAGGAAACAAGCTTCCGGGGACCGGTTTCTGGCATTACAGCCGTCTTTTCTGAATCGTTGTGACTGGTTTGAAGCAGCGACGTTTTTGCAGTGTAAGCGCCGAGAGGTCCTGGAATAGCGTCGGGGTATGACCACGAAAGGAGATGGGCTGCTTCTGCCTTGCTTTCTGTAGGATATCCTCCTTAGTGCGGAAATCTTGAACGCAGACCAGTATGTCCGCAGGGAAAGCCGACCCAGTACGCTGGGTGCCTGCCCTGTGTGCTCTGTCAATCGGGAGTGCCGTGTCCTCTGGCCGGTCCAGTATGTGATTGAAGAGTCAGAGTCAGAGTCAAAAACACTTTATTCGATTAAATTAAAATCACAAAAGTATGCTATACATTCATAGTTGAATATTGGAGTATATAAAAAAGATTTTTATATATAACTTAAAAACAAGACACATTATATACAAATCCAAATTTCATATTTACTAATTTCATATTTACAAAAGTTATAGAAAGATTAAAATGTTTGTCCTCATACTGCACTGTCTGTGATTTACTACAGAATTTCATTTCATTTATACGGTTTGTGATATGGAGTATGTTCGATGATCTATTTACAATAATATTTACAAACCTATAATACAATCATTTACAGTGCTACCCCGACTGGGCGTACAGTTTTTAACAAAGGCTAGGACAATTAATCAGTAACTTCACTCTATTTCGACGAGACCTGATGGACATAGTGAGAAAATTTGCTACCCCATACATGATTAGGGGTGTTTCCATTAATTGTAAAAACAGAAAGGCCGGTTTCACTTGGGTAAACTTATGATCATTTAATATGGGCTTAATATATTTCTCTCTTGCAATTCTAAAAAAAGGACAAAAAAAGAGGAAATGAAGAGAATCCTGGTCTGAGAAATCGTCACACTTACAGGGGGCGTTCTCATGTGGTTTACACCATTTATTGTATTCACCCAGCAGGAAGTGAGACTGATCAAAGCGAAATTTAGTGAGGAGCCACCGGTGGAAAGGTTTGTTTACTACCGCCAAGTATGGTTCGATAGCTAAAGATGTTATTGTCAAAAAATGTGACCTCACGGTTGGCTTCATAATCTCGCGAGTTTCTCTATCGGCTTCTCTTTTCTTTATATATTCCAGTTTTGCCCAACTAATGTCCTCTTTTTGTAGGCCTTCAGGGTTGGTATATAAATCAGGGCGGCCCAAATATTGTGCTATTTTCTTAATATATGAAAGCCACTCAATCTCAGCCACACGATCCCGCCCCATACAATCTTTAATAATCGTGTGGTTCAATGTTAAGTTGGGATTAAGCCAAGTTTTAATCCATGCCCTTAGTGGTGCAAGGGACAACATATCTTCAATGTAACCCATCCCTAATTCCATATGAACTGAGTGAGCAGGTGTGGATTTTGGTAAGCCCAGAACAGTTCGCAGAAATATGTTCTCTGCCCTTTGAATTTGGGTTGTGTTCTTATATCCCCAAATAGAGGCTCCATATCTTGCTATTGCTATGGTTTTGGCTTTGTATATGGATAATATAGCCTCTGGTGGTTTGCCGCCAAGACGTTTGGCGAACCCCAATATAGCAGCAGAAGATCTTTTTACTGCTAAGGTCTTGTTCTGGATTTGTGGTGCCCATGTCCCTTTCGCGTCGAACACCACTCCTAGATATGTGAAGGTTTTAACCTTACTGAGTGCGGCACCATTACAGGTCAGGGTTCTGGTATTACTTTTAGAATTACCCACAGCCATGACATGCGACTTTCCTGCGTTAATCACTAAATCCAGGTCTTGCATAAAAGCCCCAAAGGTGTTAAGTAGATGTTGAAGACCCCTCGGGTCCTTGACATCAGCACCGTGTCGTCGGCATATAAAAGTACCGGCGTCACGGAACCACCCATGCAGGGCACATCTGCAGAGGCAGTTTTTAGCGACTCACCAAGGGAGTTAATATAAAGGGAGAAGAGCATAGGCGCCAAGATGCACCCTTGGCGCACTCCCCTTCCCGATTTAAAAAAAGAGGTGCAGTTCCCTTCTTGGGTCATACGGATGGTTGCCTTTAAATCACTGTGGAGTCGCGCTAAAAAATCCACAAGTGCCCGATCCAGTCCCATTTCTAGGAGTATTGTCCACAGCTTTGACCTATTAACTAGATCAAAAGCTGTGGACAAGTCCATAAAGGCCAAGTACATCATTCCCCTTGAAGCTACAGTGTATTTGCTCAGTATGAGGTGCAAATTGAGGCATTGATCTTCTGTACCTCTGGCAGATCTAAACCCATACTGTGCATCACACAAGATGTTTTTATCGGTAGTCCAGGCTGAGATTCTCTCTAGTATTATTTTACCCAAGATTTTAAATGAGGAATCTAGCAGGGATATGGGTCTGTAGCATCTAGGGTCCCCCCTTTGACCCTTCTTGAATATGGGAATGATGACAGCCTGTGACCAGGTAGTTGGAGGTCTTATTTTGTCTATACCAACTACATTAAAGACATTTGTAAGGACAACTGACCACATTGCTGAGTTTGTTTTGTACATATCAGCGGGTACGCCATCTGGCCCGGGGGCCTTCTGTGATGACATGCCCTCGATAGCACTCTGTACCTCTTTAATAGTAAAACTTAGAAGGGGGGCTTGAGTGTCGATCGGTGTTAAATTAGAGGGTCCAAAGTCGATGTTGCTGCCATAGATTTTTTGGAAATGGTCCAGCCATTCCTTCTCAGGAATATTTAGCTCCAGTGGCGCATTTTCTTTCCCATTGAACAAAGGTGTATTAACAATGGTCCAGAACTTTGCGCTGTCCCTCAGGGTAGCTTTTTCATACAGATTATCCCACGCCTGTTTCTTGATTTCCTTTTTCCTAGCTAGGATATCCTGATTGTATTGTTTTCTAAGCCTCGCCACCTCCACGCTATCACGGGGTACCTTTTTCAGTGCTTTATGAAGCGCTCGATGTGATTTGGAGCATGCATTATTGAACCACCCCTCAGTCTTTCTCTCTCTGTTTGTGGGTTTACATTTTAAGTCATCTGCCACCTGACGACAGATGGCTTCAAAGGACCCAATGATATTCCCTTTGAATCTCAGTGGCTCTCTACAAACATTAATATCGCTGCCCACTTTCTCGTTAAGGGAGTAAAAGAACTCTTCAGGTATAACTTTGCTCCCTTTCACCCGTCTCCCTTGGTCCTTTACGGTGATATCAACAGCGATATCTACTTCTGGGTTTTTATTAAACAATGATAAAATATTATCCTCCATATTCAACACAACCGGGTTGTGATCACTATGTGTGGTATGTATAGCATTGTAAAAAGTAACAGTCTGCAACATAACTGGTGAGATAAATATATAATCAATAATACTGTTGCAATCCCTGGCTCTGTAGGTTGAGACCCTTTCTTTACTATCAAAAAACTCTGGTTCGTAAAGTTCGTTTTCAAGAAGCAGATCTTCTAGGGTCGACCCTTTAACAGAATGTTCAAAATGTGGGAGTTGGAACATGTCTACATTCAAATTATCTATGAAATGACAGTTTTGTTGACATAGATGTACATTAAAATCTCCTAACAAAATAAAATATGTCGGCGCGGTTTGACTCTCTTTAAAATTACACAAAAACTTATTCAGGGAATTGAGGTTTTCGATATCACCAGTGCCTTGGGTAGCGTTATAGAAGTTAATGTAAACGCATTTAGATTGATTAGTCAATGTGACTTCCAAGGCTAAAAAATTTTGGGATAGAGTGTTTATTACTTTCGCAGTTCCATTCATTTTAACTGACATTAAAAATTGTAAACCTCCTTTGTTTCGACCAGAATTTGATGGTTGTGCAGCAAGAAAGTAGGATGAATACCCATCTATCCAAAAATCACAATCCGTATCCCATGTCTCCTGCAACGCTATCACATCATACTTTTTCAATATATTCAACCAGTTTATATCTTCCCTTTTAGAGCGGAGTCCTGCAATATTCCAACTCATTAGGTTAACTATAGAACCCCTTGCATTGCTATCATTAGTTGTAGACGATGGGTCAGTAACACAATCAACAGGAACTAGTCAATCAATTTCCTCCAAATTTGATAGTGCTGAAAACATATTTGATAGCTCCAAACCATTACTTAATTCACGACCCTGGTTTGCATGGGGTTTAGGTAACATACCAGTTGTTTGTGTTGCCCAAGAGCTAATACGGTGAGTTTTAGTTGGGGGAACATTACGACTTGCCCTTTCAGGGCGCTTTTTTGGGTGTACAGGTGGGGGGTAGAAGAAACCTAAGGGTACTGCTCTTATTCTATCCTCTCTAATCTCAGTTGCATCCCAAAATAGGCGGGATGCCTCATGGGGTCGGTTAAAGTTAACAATTAGGCAATCCCCCGAGAATTTCTTTTTTGTATATCCCACCCAATCCACACGTCTGCCTGTTTGGATGTATTCAGAGATATTGTTAGGGCCAGTACAGTTAGCATTGCACCATGTTTTTATATTGTCCAGTACTGAGTCATTTGACTCAGTTTCCCCAGGTTTTAAGACTGGAATGTTCACCAAGATTGCGACAAAAGGTGTAGCTTCTGGTGGAAGGTGAACTGGTGGCCTCGAACGAGGTCTTCTAGACCCTGCTGTGTTAAGCCCCTCTTGGGTAGAGGTCAGGGGCAGTGTCTGCGGAGGGCAGGGTTTGGGTGCGGAGTGCAGCTTTGTGCTAATTTTGCTGTCCCCTTGCCCCATTCCGTGACCAATTGACCCTTGTAATGGTGCAGGTGGAAACTGAGGATTGGCTAGTACGATATTTCCCTGCTCCATAGGGGATTGGGGTTGCCTCTGTAGGTTGGTAGGGGATTGTGGGGTAATGTTGGGTGGTGGGCACCGATGATCTTTCTCGAAAGAAGTTACAAATTTATTAATCCTGTCGCATTTTTTTAAAATATCGGAAACACAATCCCTTAAAGTATCAATAATATCTGTGGAGATTTGTATAAGTACCCCTTCAAGTTTGTCAACCAGGACCTTCTCCACCATGTCCTTGATAGATGATTCTAGGGCACTCAATGGGGTGTTTTGTTGCTTGCGTCGCTGTGCACCATGTGTCCTTTGTTTGTTAGTGCGCTTGCTACTCTGGGGTTCAGGCTCGGGTTCCTGGGTGCAGTCATGAGAAGAGTGTACAATTTGGCAATCAGTCACTTTTCCCTCCGCACCTTCTTGTACCAGTATATTGTCTATGTCTAAGTCTGGTAACCTAGTAATGGGTACTTTTTCAATCACAATTACCGGGTCCAAAGGGGTTGGGTGTCTAGACAAATTAGGCAAAGTTTGACTATCCGATGATATGGGATCCAAGCCAAGTTCGCGCTCTTTGTCTGCTATTTCCTGGTTCAGCTTACCGACAGCTGTGGTCAGGAACGACATAATGTTAGAAGATGCAGGGGTTTTCCGCGCAATTTTAGCCTTAGTTGTACCCCCATTAACAGAAGTTTGTAGTTTGCGCTTACCCATTGTCCGGTGTGCAAATCGAAGGGGGGATGCCCGTCCCGTCCCCTGTCGTCCCCTGACGGCCACAGACGGCCCGCCCTCTGCCCGGGCTCCGCCCGGCGCCGCCCGCGCGCGTCCCGCGGGGCGGGAGGCTCTCGGTGCTTTTGTGGCGCCTCCGGGCGCGTGGAGATGTGTCACGCCCTCTCCGGGGCTGCTGGGAGCGGGAGTCCGCTGGTGGACAGCCAGGTGAGTTTGCCTGGAGCCGTTTCCCTCACGGCGGCGTCAGGCTGTGCAAATGCCCCCCAGGAGCGCTCGGCGCTCGGTGCTTTTGTGGCGCCTCCGGGCGCGTGGAGATGTGTCACGCCCTCTCCGGGGCTGCTGGGAGCGGGAGTCCGCTGGTGGACAGCCAGGTGAGTTTGCCTGGAGCCGTTTCCCTCACGGCGGCGTCAGGCTGTGCAAATGCCCCCCAGGAGCGCTCGGCGCTCGGTGCTTTTGTGGCGCCTCCGGGCGCGTGGAGATGTGTCACGCCCTCTCCGGGGCTGCTGGGAGCGGGAGTCCGCTGGTGGACAGCCAGGTGAGTTTGCCTGGAGCCGTTTCCCTCACGGCGGCGTCAGGCTGTGCAAATGCCCCCCAGGAGCGCTCGGCGCTCGGTGCTTTTGTGGCGCCTCCGGGCGCGTGGAGATGTGTCACGCCCTCTCCGGGGCTGCTGGGAGCGGGAGTCCGCTGGTGGACAGCCAGGTGAGTTTGCCTGGAGCCGTTTCCCTCACGGCGGCGTCAGGCTGTGCAAATGCGATTGAAGAGCTCTCTAGCGAACTTGAACAGGTCTTGGTCCTCATCTGAGTAAGCCACTCCCCGAATGCGTATGTTGTGTCACCTGGAACGATTCTCCAAATCCTCTAGGTGCGATTGTAGATCCACCTGTTGGTCGTGGAGGTGTATAATTTCCTGTTGCAGAGCCTCTGTTTCTGTGTCCCGACTATCTTGTTTAGCCTCCAGGTCGGTCACCCGCTCCCCGACACCGTCCAGGTCTGATCGCACTGACCGAATCTCTGCCGCAAACTCTTTTTTGAGAGTGTGGATGTCCTCCCGCAGGGATGTGAAGAGGGACTCGAGGAAGGCTTTTGTAATGGGCTCTGCGCCATCCGAGTCCGATGTGCTCTGTTTCGCGCCAGCACCAGAGGCCTCCTTGACCGTCGTGGGCGAGTGGGTTTTCGCAAACATGTCCTTCACTGTCCTGTCCTTACGGACTTTCGTGCTCTGCGACATGATAGTGGCACTGCTGTGGGTTCACCTCCTAGAAGGGTACCGGGACCGATGAATGAGCGTGTGGAAGTCGCACTGGCCGTCAGGGCACACACCGGCAGTCACCTCGTCTCACACAACAAAATGGCGCCCGGCTAGGCCTTCATCTCGTAGCGCTGCGCATTTGCGCGCCTTCCTCCTCCAAGGGGGCTCTCTCCAACTCCCACGAGCCCCCTCCGCACCAGGCCCGGACCGTGTCGTCTGTCGTGGGCACCACACCGGTTCCTTGGGATGTGTACACGGCCCAACACTATGGGCAGCAACGTGGCACTCACCGCTGCACTATGCTCCTGGACATGCCGCTGTGGCCCCCCCGTGCACTTGGCGATCTCTGCTGCAGGCCCGCAGCAGCAACAAGCGTAGATCCCGCCTGCTGCCTTGCGCAACTCTCCTGCACGGGCCGGGCCTGCCGCGGACACTCGAAAGAGTGTCGGGGTGTCTCAAATCGGGGGTTCTCAACCCCACCTGTCTCTGGAGTAGGGCCTCCTGCAGTAGCTCCGAACTCGGGCCCTACTTTGCCACCGCTGGGCAGCCCCCTGCATTCAGCGCGGGTCCGTGGAGTGCGGTACCGTTCCCACCTCCCGACTCCCAGAGCTCGCCTGGCGCCCCACCAAACTGCGTGCGTGCCCCGAGGTGGCGGGTCTGCAGAAGCAATCGGCTCGAATTATTGCCGATGCCTCGTGCCAGTGCAGGCGCGGGTCAGACCCGCCGAGGACTCACCGGGCCAGGCGGGGGGCCGTGTGCGATCTCAAGCCTTCAGCTCGGCTGCAGTGTCGCTGGCTGGTCGCTCCACCCCCAGCGCCGGTCGCGGGCGTAGGCCGCGTTTCAGGTCGAGCAGTGGCCCGGCGCTCAGGCGATCTCCTCTGGTCCGAGACCAGCCAGCTGGACCCCCGCCGTGTCGGGACACCGGGTGAGCTTTGTTGGGTCGCTAAAAAGGAGCTCCGCGACCCCGGAGCCCGTGCTGTGGAGGGCCGACGGCTGGAGCTCCGAGAAGTGCGACCTTCTACGCCGCCATCTTGGCCGCGCCCCCCAGTAGTTTGGTTTTAAAGGTTTGTCTTAGGGGGGCTCACTAGCCAGCGGGCTAGCAACTGGGGAGACGCATTAAGCTGAAATGCAAGAGCGAGCCCCACGCGGAAATCGTGGAGTGTGTAGGGCTGAGCTTCGGTGCAAATGGCGCTAGGGTCTGGGGCCTCTCGAACCCTAATGCACAACTGCAAGGGTGACTCAGTATTTGCACTATTAGGAAAATGCAGGATGTCCAGGGTGTCTGGTCCCACGTCTCTCGTGTCGGCCACAGGTCTCAGCTTTGCTGTGGATGTGGTCGGAGTCAGAGAAGTCTGAGAGTCCAGGTTCTGGGTAGCTGAGTCTTCGGGTTCCGGTGGGAATGTCGACAAAGCAGACTGGCAAGTTACTGGTGGCGCCTGTTTGCACAGGGTGGTCACTCCTTGGCCACAAGGGAGATGTCTTCAGTCTTCTAGTCAAAATAGAATGTTGAAGGTCCAAGAGTTTCGTATCAGAGTTTCTTTCCAGGATAATATAAAGTCTGTGGACACAGCTCCTATCTTTATACTAAGAAAATGGGCTGGATTACCTGCTAAGGTCCCTACTATGGGTGGACGTGGGAATGGGGTGGTTACACCCCTTTCTCTTTGTCCAGTTTCACGCCAGAGCGGGGCTGGAGTGCCCCAGCAACTGGTTTAAACTGGGCTATGCATGGAACACCTTGTGTGCCCCAGGCAGTGTCTGTAAATGAATCTTTCTATTCAACCCACCCTGCCCC
This sequence comes from Lissotriton vulgaris, assembly GCF_964263255.1. Classification (NCBI taxonomy): domain Eukaryota; kingdom Metazoa; phylum Chordata; class Amphibia; order Caudata; family Salamandridae; genus Lissotriton; species Lissotriton vulgaris. Next base: position 88,125 of record NW_028242582.1, read on the forward strand.
AATACACTACAGGCTGTCTGGGGAGGTGCTAGCACCTCCCTCGACAGGAAACCTATTGTCCAGGCCTCCCTTGCTGGATTTTCCCCCAGCCGCAGGAGGTCAGACTCATGTCTGTGGCAGCAGCATCCATTTTGTGATGCTGGGGCTCTGTTTAACTTTAACCGGGTAAATCAGGAACATACATGTCTTTTCCCTCTAGAAGGGTGGAATGCTACCCCCGCCGCCAGAATTGGTGGGGGTAGTATTCCAAAGTGTTTGACACCACACCTTACACGACATGTTTTGATAAAGCCAAACCAAAGTTAGCATTAACCACGAGGATTATAATGCACTTAGGAGTATATGGTATGGCTATATCATAGAACAGCCATAAGGAGGTGGTTCCGAAAGCTGCAGAGGGCTCAGCTCATGCTAGAGCACCCTCTCACATAAAACCAAGCACTCTGCCTCCAGGATTGTTAAGGCCTGCCATAGGAGTGACTTATAGGTTACTATGTGCCTATATATAAGGTAGATATAGATATACTATATCTAAGTAAGGGGTGATTACACCACCTTACCCAAGCTGAGTGATCAGCCTGTGGTGTCAGTTTGGATGGCCAGCCAGGGGTGGCATAATACATGATGCAGCCCCTGGTAGGCCTTGGATGCACCTATGCCCTGGGTACCTATGGTGCACTGTACAGGGGCTCACAAAGGTGACCCAATACCCAATCAGGTATGTACCAAAAGTACATGGTATCAATTTAGAGAGAGAACAGCTGGGCTGTGGGTCTGATTCGCAGGCCCACAGCACAACCGCCCCCCCCCCCCACCACCAAGCGCAGAGACATTAAACTAACCTTGACCAGTTGAGTCTTCATGTTCTAAGTGGAAGCATCTAGAGAGTCCATCTGCATTGGCATGGTCAATCCCAGGTATATGTTCCACTGTAAAGTCCATCCCCTGTAGGGAAATTGACCACCTAAGCAGTTTGGGATTTTCACCCTTCATCTGATTTAGCCACAAGAGGGGTTTATGGTCTGTCTGTATCTTGAAGTGAGTACCAAACAAGTATGGCCTCAGCTTCTTCAGGACCCAAACCACAGCAAAGGCCTCCCTCTCAATAGCTGACCAACGTTTCTCTCTGGGGGTCAGCCTTCTGCTAATAAAAGCTATTGGCTGGTCTTGACCATCTTTATTCAGTTGTGAAAGAACAGCACCCACACCCAATTCAGAAGCATCTGTTTGAACAATGAATTCCTTGGAGTAGTCTGGACTTTGCAGAATAGGTGCAGTTTTTGACAGCTTCCAGCTTATGTCCACTGAACCTTCTTTGGCTTTTTCTTTGAAGTTAAGTCATTGAGAGGTGTCACAATGGACCCATAACGTTTGACAAACTTCCTGTAGTACCCAGTCAGGCTCAAGAAAGCTCTGACCTGTGACTGGGTGGAGGGAGCAGTCCAGTCCTTTATGGTCTGGATTTTGCTCTCCAATGGTTGAACCTGACCTCCACCTACCAGGTGGCCCAGGTATACAACCTTGCTCTGTCCTATCTGGCACTTGGTAGCCTTGATAGTTAGCCCTGCCTTTTGCAGGGCCTCCAAAACATTCTTCAGATGGACCAGGTGATCTTCCCAGGTGGAGCTAAAGGCAGCAATAATATCAGGATAAGCTGCACAGTAGTCACCCAGACCTGAGAGTACTTGGTTCACCAACCTTTGGAATGTGTCAGGTGCATTCTTCAGACCAACGGGCATTACCACTAATTGATAATGACCTCCTAGGGTTGAAAATGCTGTTTTGGCT
>NW_028242583.1:2500-52500 GCF_964263255.1 Lissotriton vulgaris
TTCCGCCAGCACTTGACTGCGCAGGAGCCTGCGAGGGGACGCCTACTTAAGGTGAGTCCCGGCTCTGTCCTTCAGACAAGGTAGCGGAGCGCTTTGAAGCAGGAGCGCTTGGCGTGTTTGCCGCTTTTTAAAAATTGCATTTTGTGTTTGATCTGTGTGTTAGCGGTTGGCTGACTGCTGGGCTTTTTAAAATCCCCCCTTACCTGCACAGTAAATTGTGTCCCTCACCGCCGCTTGGCGGGCTTGGTTCCTGGGGTGGGCGCCATCTTGGAGAGGGGCAGAGTAGCTTCCTTCCGCCAGCGCTTGACTGCGCAGGAGCCTGCGAGGGGACGCCTACTTAATGCTCCCCCCCAGCGTAGCGGGATCGCGTAGCGGGCGCGTCCTCGCGTGGCCGGAGTCGTGCCAGAGTCCTGCCCGTCTGCGCCCGTCCGCGACTGGACGCGCTGGACGTGGCTGGACTCTGACTCCGCTCCTGGCTGTCCTTCATTCCATCATGCTGTGTTATACAAGTGACAGTCTTGTTGCCATCAACCGATCACGGGTGACCTGTGGCACGCCTCGGGTGGATCCCTTATGCGGCCCTTTTACGTGTGGTTGCGGATGTTTCACACTTTCAGCCCCCGTAAGTAGGAGCTGTGGGGACGACATCACGGTGGCCGTCAGCCCACAGCCTTTTATCAGCATCTGGAATTTAAACGCTAGGTCGCTAGTCAAGCATCATCTAGACATTTATGACCTGCTAGGCAAGGAGTCTCCTGATTTATTTTTCCTGACGGAGACCTGGCTGCAGGATGCCGATACGGCCGTTGTTAACTTGGCCTTCCCGCCGGAATACTCGGTATTCACTCTCAACCGAGCTTCTAGAGGCGGAGGGATAGCCCTTGCTGTTAAGTCCTGTTATTCATGCACTTGGCAGGGTCAAAAAATCTCGGGTTGCGAAAGTGCTATGTTTAAGGTAGCCATTACGCCTAATTTCACCCTGTCGGGGCTACTGATCTATCGGCCCCCAGGGAGTGAAGTGGCTTTTAGAGCGGCGCTACCTGACGCCATTAGTGAACTGGCTGCAGGGTGCTCTAACTTCTCCATCATTGGGGACTTAAATCTGCACTTTGATAACATAGCCAGCCCTACGGTGTCCAGTTTCATGGCAGATCTCGAGGCGCTCCAGCTGATTCAGTTGGTGTCACAGCCCACCCATTCAGGGGGCCATACCCTCGATCCGTTTTTTACCAATCTTACGGAAGCCTGCATTTCCAGCTACACACCTCTGGCATGGACTGATCATTACTTGATACAGATCCATTGCCCTACACCGGCTATACAACCTAAGCCAGTGGTGTGTTCTATTCCAAGACGGCGTTGGAATAGGCTTAAGCTGGACGAGTTCTTCCATCTCTTATCAACCGACTCATTTGACATCACTGGGTCGGCGGATCAGGTCTATGATAGGTTTTGTAACTGGGTAACCAGGGCGTTGGACACCCTCATCCCCATTATATGCTGTAAAACCGGGACCGGAAAATCCAGCCCTTGGTACGATGACTCGTTGCGGGCACTGAAGGTTTCTTGTAGGCGTGCAGAGCGGGCCTGGCGCAAATCTTATAATAGCGTGAAGAAAGTTTTGTACCTGTCTACGGTGAAATTGTACCACCGGGCAGTGTGCAGAACTCGCGCCGCCTTCTATGCTGCACAATTTAGGACTAGTTCGAACCCGTCTAAGGCTATTTTCAAGGTGTTGAAGGATCTCACTGCAAAAAAGGTAACTACGACACACCAGAGCTCTGTTGAGCACTGTGAAAAATTGGCGGATTTCTTTCTGGAAAAGGTCAATGCCATTTATCGGGCCTTTCCGTCGGCCACCCCTCTGGCTAATCCACCTCTTAAGCCGTTAACATCTGAGGGGTTGCATTCCTTTCCTATCTTAACACCTGAAAGCCTCAACAAATTGGCTCGCCAAGTGAAGTCGGGGTCCCCTGCGGATCCGCTTTGCCCTGCTGTGTTCAAAGACTTAGCGGTACACAATATCTCACCGTTATGCTCTTTGATCAATACGTCGCTTACATCAGGCGATGTCCCACTGAAGTGGAAGCGAGCCATGGTTCGTCCCATTCTCAAGAAACCTAACTTGGACGGTAGCAAGCCTGAGAGTTATCGGCCAATCTCACTTCTACCGTGGCCGGCTAAGGTGACTGAGGCGCATGTCAACGCGGTCCTCTCGGAACATCTACTTCACGCAAACGTCTTCGATGTGACGCAGAATGGGTTTAGGGCCGGTCATAGTACGGAGACGGCTCTGCTGTATATGGTGGAGCATCTTCACTCCGTGCTTGATGCGGGGCAAACGGCGGCGCTGGTGCTATTAGACCTGAGCGCCGCCTTTGACACCGTCTCGCACCCGATCCTTCTGCGTCGCTTAGAGGAGGTTGGTGTTACCGGCATTACTCTCCAATGGTTCCGGTCCTTTTTAGCCAATCGGGCCTTTAGCGTGACCGCTTACCAGTCCAAATTCCATCCGCTGGGCCTGGGGGTCCCTCAAGGCTCCTCGCTGAGTCCTACGTTGTTCAATCTATACGTAAGGCCGCTAGCTGAGGTTGTCAGGCAATGGGGTATGACAATGGTGTCATACGCCGATGACACCCAGCTAGCGGTTACGACCAGCGGGGATGCCGAAGTCGATGCCCCCAGGTTCCAACAAGGACTGCGGGCGGTCGCCGGCTGGATGACGTCCAACTGTCTCCAGCTGAACGCTAGTAAGACCGAGGTCATGATTTTTGGCAAACAACCGGAACTTTGGGGAGAGAGATGGTGGCCAGGGGATTTGGGTCCTGTTCCCATCCCAGTTGCCGAGCTTAAGAACCTCGGGGTCTGGTTGGACCCTTCCCTTACGTTTGCTTGTCATACCAAACGTACGGCGGCTTGTTGCTTTGGTATCCTGCGTGGGCTCCGTCCAGTGCTCAAGTTTTTTGATGCCCCCACTAGGCAACTTATGATCCAAGCCACTGTCATCTCTAGGCTGGATTATGCGAGCTCCCTATTGGTCGGCCTGAACCAGGCAGAGATTGGGCGTTTACAACGGATCCAGAATGCCGCAGCAAGATCGGTGGTAGGCCTACCTAGATCGTGACCCACTTCTAGCACTTTGCGCTCATTGCATTGGCTCCCGGTAGCTCAACGGATTCAGTTTAAGGTCCTTTGTGTCGCCTATAAGATTATGAAGGGGTCCCCAGCTATGATCCTTGATGCTCTTCTGGCCCATTACATTCCAGCTTGGGCTTTAAGATCGGCTGACTTAGAACTGGCTGTGGTCCCACGCTTTAAGCGGAGTAGGGCCGGTGGGCGCTCTTTTCAAGTTCGGGCGGCGGTGCTTTGGAACTCCCTGCCCCCGGCGATCCGTGCCCTGAGGGATCTGCTCTCCTTCCGCTGTGCGGTGAAAACCTTTTTATTCCCTTAGTTTTAAATTTGTCTGATTTATTGTTTCGTTGTGTTGTGCAGCTGCCTTGTCAGGCGCCAGGACGCTCCTTGGCTGGAGCATCTGTGCGCCTAATAAAAACGCATAACATAACATAACAAGACGTGCAGTGAGAGGCCACAAGGCGTCACGGAGAGGCCACAAGGCGTCCAGTGAGAGGCCACAAGGTGTGCAGTGAGAGACCACAAGGTGTCCAGTGAGAGGCCACAAGGTGTCCAGTGAGAGGCCACAGGGTGTGCAGTGAGAGGCCACAAGGGGTCACGGAGAGGCCAAAAGGTGTGCAGTGAGAGTCCACAAGGTGTCCAGTGAGAGGCCACAAGGTGTGCAGTGAGAGTCCACAAGGTGTCCAGTGAGAGGCCACAAGGTGTGCAGTGAGAGTCCACAAGGTGTCCAGTGAGAGACCACAAGGTGTCCAGTGAGAGGCCACAAGGCGTCCAGTGAGAGGCCACAGGGTGTGCAGTGAGAGGCCACAAGGTGTGCAGTGAGAGGCCACAAGTTGTCCAGTGAGAGGCCACAAGACGTGCAGTGAGAGACCACAAGGTGTGCAGTGAGAGGCCACAAGACGTCCAGTGAGAGGCCACAAGGTGTGCAGTGAGAGGCCACAAGGTGTGCAGTGAGAGGCCACAAGGTGTGCAGTGAGAGACCACAAGGCGTCCAGTGAGAGGCCACAAGGTGTCCAGTGAGAGGCCACAAGGGGTCACGGAGAGGCCACAAGGTGTGCAGTGAGAGGCCACAAGGCGTGCAGTGAGAGTCCACAAGATGTGCAGTGAGAGACCACAAGGGGTCACGGAGAGGCCACAAGGTGTGCAGTGAGAGACCACAAGGCGTCCAGTGAGAGACCACAAGGTGTCCAGTGAGAGGCCACAAGGTGTCCAGTGAGAGGCCACAGGGTGTGCAGTGAGAGGCCACAAGGGGTCACGGAGAGGCCACAAGGGGTCACAGAGAGGCCACAAGGTGTGCAGTGAGAGGCCACAAGATGTGCAGTGAGAGGCCACAAGGGGTCACGGAGAGGCCACAAGGGGTCACAGAGAGGCCACAAGGTGTGCAGTGAGAGGCCACAAGGTGTGCAGTGAGAGGCCACAAGGTGTGCAGTGAGAGACCACAAGGCGTCCAGTGAGAGGCCACAGGGTGTGCAGTGAGAGGCCACAAGGGGTCACGGAGAGGCCACAAGGTGTGCAGTGAGAGGCCACAAGGTGTGCAGTGAGAGGCCACAAGGGGTCACGGAGAGGCCACAAGGTGTGCAGTGAGAGGCCACAAGGCGTCCAGTGAGAGACCACAAGATGTGCAGTGAGAGGCCACAAGGGGTCACGGAGAGGCCACAAGACGTCCAGTGAGAGACCACAAGGTGTGCAGTGAGAGGCCACAAGGGGTCACGGAGAGGCCACAAGGGGCCACGGAGAGGCCACAAGACGTCCAGTGAGAGACCACAAGGTGTGCAGTGAGAGGCCACAAGGGGTCACGGAGAGGCCACAAGGTGTGCAGTGAGAGGCGACAAGGGGTCACAGAGAGGCCACAAGATGTCCAGTGAGAGACCACAAGGTGTCCAGTGAGAGACCACAAGGTGTGCAGTGAGAGGCCACAAGGGGTCACAGAGAGGCCACAAGACGTCCAGTGAGAGACCACAAGATGTGCAGTGAGAGGCCACAAGGGGTCACGGAGAGGCCACAAGGTGTGCAGTGAGAGGCCACAAGGCGTCCAGTGAGAGACCACAAGGCGTCCAGTGAGAGGCCAAAAGGTGTGCAGTGAGAGACCACAAGGCGTCCAGTGAGAGACCACAAGGCGTCCAGTGAGAAGCCAAAAGGTGTGCAGTGAGAGGCCACAAGGTGTGCAGTGAGAGACCACAAGGCGTCCAGTGAGAGGCCACAGGGTGTGCAGTGAGAGGCCACAAGGGGTCACGGAGAGGCCACAAGGGGTCACGGAGAGGCCACAAGGTGTGCAGTGAGAGGCCACAAGGTGTGCAGTGAGAGGCCACAAGGGGTCACGGAGAGGCCACAAGGCGTCCAGTGAGAGGCCACAAGGGGTCACGGAGAGGCCACAAGGTGTGCAGTGAGAGGCCACAAGGTGTGCAGTGAGAGGCCACAAGGGGTCACGGAGAGGCCACAAGGCGTCCAGTGAGAGGCCACAAGGGGTCACGGAGAGGCCACAAGGTGTGCAGTGAGAGGCCACAAGGTGTGCAGTGAGAGGCCACAAGAGGTCACGGAGAGGCCACAAGGCGTCCAGTGAGAGGCCACAAGGTGTGCAGTGAGAGACCACAAGGCGTCCAATGAGAGGACAAAAGGTGTGCAGTGAGAGGCCACAAGGTGTGCAGTGAGAGACCACAAGGCGTCCAGTGAGAGGCCACAAGGTGTGCAGTGAGAGGCCACAAGGGTCACGGAGAGGCCACAAGGTGTGCAGTGAGAGACCACAAGGCGTCCAATGAGAGGCCAAAAGGTGTGCAGTGAGAGGCCACAAGGTGTGCAGTGAGAGACCACAAGGCGTCCAGTGAGAGGCCACAAGGTGTGCAGTGAGAGGCCACAAGGCGTCCAGTGAGAGGCCACAAGGGGTCACGGAGAGGCCACAAGGTGTGCAGTGAGAGACCACAAGGCGTCCAATGAGAGGCCAAAAGGTGTGCAGTGAGAGGCCACAAGGTGTGCAGGGAGAGACCACAATGCGTCCAGTGAGAGGCCACAAGGTGTGCAGTGAGAGGCCACGAGGTGTGCAGTGAGAGACCACAAGGCGTGCAGTGAGAGGCCACAAGGTGTGCAGTGAGAGGCGACAAGGTGTGCAGTGAGAGGCCACAAGGTTTGCAGTGACAGTCCACAAGGTGTCTAGTGAGAGGCCTCAAGGGGTCACGGAGAGGCCACAAGGTGTGCAGTGAGAGTCCACAAGGTGCCCAGTGAGAGGCCACAAGGGGTCACGGAGAGGCCACAAGGTGTGCAGTGAGAGTCCACAAGGCATCCAGTGAGAGGCCACAAGGTGTGCAGTGAGAGACCACAAGACGTCCTGTGAGACCACAAGTTGTGCAGTGAGAGTCCACAAGGCGTCCAGTGAGATGCCACAAATTGTGCAGTGAGAGACCACAAGGCGTCCAGTGAGAGGCCACAAGGTGTGCAGTGAGAGGCCACAAGGTGTGCAGTGAGAGGCGACAAGGTGTGCAGTGAGAGGCCACAAGGTGTACAGTGAGAGGCCACAAGGCGTCCATTGAGAGTCCACACGGTGCGCAGTGAGAAACCACAAGGTGTGCAGTGAGAGGGCACAAGGTGTGCAGTGAGAGGCCACAAGGTGTGCAGTGAGAGGCTACAAGGCGTCCATTGAGAGTCCACACGGTGCGCAGTGAGAAACCACAAGGCGTCCAGTGAGAGGGCACAAGGTGTGCAGTGAGAGGCCACAAGGTGTGCAGTGAGAGACTACAAGGTGTCCAGTGAGAGGCCACAAGGTGTGAGGTGAGAGTCCACAAGGCGTCCAGTGAGAGTCCACAAGGTGTGCAGTGAGAATCCACAAGGTGTGCAGTGAGAATCCACAAGGTGTGCAGTGAGAGACTACAAGGTGTCCAGTGAGAGGCCACAAGGTGTGCAGTGAGAATCCACAAGGTGTGCAGTGAGAGGCCACAAGGTGTGCAGTGAGAATCCACAAGGTGTGCAGTGAGAGGCCACAAGGTGTGCAGTGCACTGAAAGACACGTCCAGAAAGTAAGTCATCAGAGGATGTGTATCTTCACATTTTGACAAACCTGCCAACTGGCTGGAGCAGAGGTTTTGTCCACCGAGAGAAGTCTCCACAGGCGTCTCCTCAAACTGCAGTGCTCTAGCTACCTCCTTGCAGTGCTCGCTGCCTCTGTGCAGTGCTCGCTGCCACAGTTCAAGAGCTACCACTTTCCAGAGCTCGCTGTGGCTGTGCATTGCTGGCTGGCTCCGTGCCTCAGTGAAGTTGCTACCTCTGTGCAGTGACTGCCTTTGTGAAGTGCGTGCAGCTTCTGTGCAGTGCTCGCTGCCTCTTTGCAAATGCCACCTCCTTGTAGTGCTCGCTGCATCAGTGTAGTGCTCACTACTTCTGTGCATCGGCTGCATCTGCAAAGTTTTCTCTGCCTCTGTGCAGTTCTCGCTGCAGTGGCTACCTCTTTATAGTGTTCACTGCATCTGCACAGTGCTGCCTGTCTCCATGCAGTGTTCAATGCCTCTGTGCGGTGGCTACCTTTGTGAAGTGTACGCTGCCTCAGTGCAGTGGCTGCCTCCATCAGTACTCAATGCCTCTGTAAAGTACTCGATGCCTCTGTGAATTGCTCACTGCCACTGTGCAGTGCTGTCTCTATGAAGTGCTCACTTTCTCTGTGCAGTGCTTGCCACCTCTGAGCAGTGACTACCTCTGGGCCGTGCTCAATGCCTCTGTGCAATGCTCGCTGCATCTTTGCAGTGGCTGCTGCAGAGCAGGGCTTACTGTCTGTGCTGTGGCTGCCTCCTTGCAGTACTCGCTGCTTTTGAGGAGTGCTTGCTGCACCTGTGCAGTGCTTGCTGCCTCTGTGAAGTGGTTACTTCTCTGAAGTGCTTGCAGGCTTTGTGCAGTGCTTGCTGCCTCTGTGCGGTGCTCGCTGCCTCAGTACAGTGCTCCTTGCCTCTGTGCAGTGGCTGCCTCCTTGCAGTGTTTACTGCATCTGTGCAGCTCTCACTGCCTCTGTGAAGTGGTTACTTCTCTGAAGTGCTTGCAGGCTTTGTGCAGTGCTTGCTGCCTCTGTACAATGGGAGCTCCTTGCAGGGTTCGCTGCCTCTGTGTAGCGCTTGCTGCCTCAGTGCAATGTTCACTGCTTCTGAGCAGTGGCTGCCTCCTTGCAGTGCTCGCTGCATCTGTACTGTGTAGGAGAGTGGGATCTGCTTACTATGGTTACCCCCACTTTTTGCTGAAGTTTCACTGTTTTTCGACTTTAGTCTGGCTGTGGCCCTGCTATCCAGGACCCCAGCCTAGCTGCTTCCTCTCTACAATGATTGCATGTACTTTAGGTACACCACACATTGGATTCTGGGGTACCCTTATAAGTCCTTAGTATATGGTATCCTATATACCCAGGGCATAGGTACCCCAGAGGCCTCTCAGGGGCTGCTGCATGTATTATGCCACCCATGAGAGGCCATTCAAAATGGCACCAGAGGTCTGCGACTGCAGCCTGTGTAAGGTGGTTTATGCACCACTTACTTAGGTATAGGTTCCCTATATCTATTTATATCACTCATATAAACCTATTATTATTATTGTTTAAATTTATATTGCGCGACAGCTACCCACAAAGGGTTTCCTACAAGTCACTCCTACGGCAGGCCCTATCAATCCTGAAGGCAGGGTGCTGGGTTTTGTGTGAGAGGGTATCCATGCATGAGCAGGGCCCCTCTGTTTGTCCCACCACTTCCTTGGGTAGAAAGTAGGAACCCCTGACTACAGGACTTTAGATTTACCTGGATGAAACTCTGCTACAGAAACCAAGTACTTCGACGATCTACACTGCGCTAGATGACTGAAGAATCTCCCTTGGAGTAAAGGAGTTACTCCCCTGCAAGGCAGGCACCAAAGACGCATCTGTCCGGTTTGCAACTACGCAGCTCCTGAAGGACTCCAAAGACTTTGCAACACAGGAGGTGGGTTTCCAAGCTTCCACAAAGCAGATCCGTGCTCTCAGCAGACCTGAGATCCAAAGCCCTCGTGGAGACCGTGCAATCCGAACCCCTGGACACCGTGACTATTTGCAGAAGCATATGCTTCTTGTCGATCCCTAAGGCTGTGCTTTGGGCTACTTGTAGTCCAGATCCCGAGCAGTGATTCCATCGAAGATTACTGCCTACATGGGCTGGTATTTAGTGATTCCTCTTGAGGTCCCTTCGCGATCCCTTGTCCGTTGATTTGTGGGTCCCTGAGAAGGGTACTGTAACTTTGAAGGGGCTTACCTGGTTGCTCCAGATGTGCCCTGACTCCATTGCTTGTAGAGTTGCCAGGACCTTGCTGGTCCACACCGAAGCCTTTTTACTCTCACCGCGTGGGTTTCTGTTGCCAAGGCTTGCTGGTCTCAGATCCGGACACCGACCCCCCAGCACTCGACATCCTTCGTAGGACAGCTTGCCTGCAGACTCTGGTCATCGTCGACGTCTCCTGGTCCCCGTAGCTTCAGAGTCAAGCTTCACCTCATCGCACCTGAAACACCCAACATTGGTGGGCATTCGTCTATCGAGCTCCTGGTCACCCTGAAGTGACCCAGACTCTGTCCCCTCTGCTTTAAGGTTCGTCACACCGGACACTTTTCTTCTCCACAGCAGCAGCACTTTGCAGCAACTCGCCATTGAAAACAGCGACGATTCCCAACACCATTTGGCACCTATGCGCCCGGCTTCCCTGGGTGTGGTAACACGGGTACTCCGGTGCTCACATGGGTGCTGGCCTTAGAACTTTCTAAGTCTAAAAGGGTTTGCTCCAAGTCCTCTCTGAAGTGTCCCAAATCTTTAAAATTCTAACTGCGACTTTCCCATAGGATTGTACGGAGTTCGTGCCTGTGTTCTCACACTGCACGCGTCCCCAGTGGGTCCCCTGTGTCACTACCTTGGTTGGTTCCTTGGGGTCCCAGCAATTCTACGTGGTCTCGGCACTGTGTCTAGTCAAGTCGTGGTTCTTATACCACTTTCTTAATATATAGTGTGGTCCCCCCTGGGGCCCATTGTATATTGTGCTATTTACTTGCATTCTAATGTGTTGATATGTTGTATCTTGCTCTCTAATCTCAGAAAGAGGTTAGTAGAGAGTGTTTAGTAATAAATACATATATTTTATATATATATACCTGGTGTGGTTCTCCTTTCATTTGGACATTCAAGAGATTATAGACTGGTAAAAGAAGCTGCTGTACATTTCTTCAAGACTTAGCCTGAAGGCTGCTCTCCACAGCTACCACTAGGATAGCTTTCTATAAAGGTTGTCTTTAACCTACCATCAAAAAGGGTAGTTTGGACTAGAATAGTAGACATCATATGCCAGGCCAACTTCTCACACGCTTTTCTTGGTGTCTCAATGCAGTCCTCGCTGCCTCTGAGCAGAGCTGACTGTTTCTCTGCAGTCCTCGCTGCCTCTATGCAGTGGTTGCCCCTGTGCAGTGCTCACTGACTCTGTGCATATGACCCACTGAATTTCTCGGCAGCCAGAAAGGCATATCATCCTTATCCTGAGGATGCTTGCCTATCACTGCATTAACCATGGCAGGACTAAGCTTCATTCCACTCGGTCCGGCTGGAAGCGCCGCAACACCCGGGGCCCCGCCCGGGAGATTGCGGGTAATGTACTGTACTAACAATCTAATTATACTAATCGCGACAGTATGTAGTTGCATTAGATCCGCAACCGGAACCGCTCCTGCTCGAGGATGCGGTGTAAATCCAGCCAAAACAGGCCAAGTACCGCCTGGAATGGACAAAGGACCTAACCTAATAACCGTTAGAGAGTGGGGGAGGGTGCCATTAAACCAGACACGGTGCTGCTAAGCATTAATCGGAACTCCCTGTGTCCTATACGGAACATATTCCTGCGGCACGGCAGTGGGAGCATAAGTGTCGAACACACCAGTATTTGCGTTCACAGCTGGGAAGGTCACCCACGAGTAGAAAATCTCGAAAGGGTAAGCCACTTCCGCACTCACAACCATAATAACTGCCATGCCCTCTAATCCGACGTTATAAGCCTGCAAATGATTGCAAACCGCAATCGACTATGCTGCGGTATATCAACGTCAGCCATAATGACACAGTAAGAAAGTGGCACAAAGAAGAACCTATGTAGCACAATTAGGAAGCAACTCAAAAGGAAACCGTTTGAAAAGATTAAAGCTTGAAAAGACCTATGTCACTATAGTTAGGTTTATCCGACACCACTGTTAACCGGAAACAATAGCGAAGGGGTTAAGGACTGAATGAAGTACTACTCAAGCGTCATGTAATAAGACCACCAACAATTGGGCGCCATGCTGCAGGGATTCTGCTCCTACACAGAACTGTGCATAGAGAATTGGAACCTCAGTGAATTAGGGTGTGCCAAAACTCACCTTAGTAGCCAAAATCCCCTACCAGACTAGCAATCAGTGTCTCATTGGTTCTTCCATACCCCCAATGATTAGACAACCCAGAACATGGACTTAGAACACATCAGGTCACGTGGAACACATGAACACTCTTTCGTTATACTAACATACCAGTCCAGAACGAGGAGTAAATGAGGACACGTGCAAGTTTGAAATATTTATTTCTAATGCCGTGTTCTCAAGCGCAGTATCTTAGCTAATACAAGCAAACATATTGTAAGCAACAAGGTTATCAGCATAGTTACTATTCCATAAAATACAAAGGGAGAAAGCATGTTAAAATGCTAAAGGGAAGAAGTCTAAATAGCACCTCAGTTTACCCTCCCTTGCTAGTATATTATATTAAATCTACAGAAGGCCTCTTTGGGTTTACAAGGACGGCCCCATACCTCTGGTCCTAGTAGAAAGGTATCACATCATCTTCTACACCAGCTCTCTGCATGCGAAGGTTCTTCAAGTGTGTTTGCTTGCTCTGCGCAGTGCATTATTAAACGCGCCAAAATCAGTGTTGGCCACAGCTGCATATGTGTTATGTCTAAGACGTGCGCTGATCAGACCGAACAACAGCCACTGTGTTGAAATAACCCTGAAGGCCTCGGCACTCACTGTTCAGACACAGCTTACCAAGCAAAGCTGATTCAATAAGAAAACATATTATTCTCGTGTGAAGCAAAATATTCTGCTAGACTCTAAACATTTATGATAATATGTGCCATGTGCAAAAGCAGCAGAAAGGAAAAATGGTGTTTAAACTTCCAATAAGCTCAAGCTAACTTAAAACAGTGTGAAGGCAAAGCCCATCTTTATGACAACAGCTCTATGCTACCCTGGACAGTGAGGACAGCAGAGGAGGAAGTGGGGCGCTTGAGTATGACATTGGGTGGATGTTCTCTGTGCTCATCACCCCTCCCCCCCATCTTGTAACCGTGATTCATTTAAAGTAAGTGAATGTTTGCTATAAGTAACCCGGCAGGTGAGGCCCCTGGGGCATTTATCAGTATTTACAAATCTTCCATATATATACACAATAATTTTGCATAAACTATATACAAAATTCCCAATCAATCAATGTAGATACTATTTACAAAGAAGTGTCGTTGCGTCGACGTTTCGGTCTCATACAGTGTGATATAACGAGACCATCATCAGGACATAGGTTGCACCATGGACCTATAGTGAGGTAATATAAATACTATTATGCAAAATTATTGTGTATATATATGGAAGATTTGTAAATACTGTCCATATTCTTTACAAAAGTGTCTTTTGGTACTGTATATATTTTGATCAACTGAAGAAACAGTATACCATTTTGTTGCCAAAAGTGGATTGTATTATATTGTATATATATATCCTAATGATTTAAAATGAAGATGATGGATTAAAAAGCAAATGATTCACTATTTGTATGTTCTCTTGATGAATTGAAAATTCATGTTCATTTTAGTGACATTCCTTCAACTGTGAAGTTAAAATTTAAAATAATTTGCCTAAGGAATATTGTTTTTTGTTATTGAATATACCCAGTTCCTTGGGAATATTGGGTCGCCCTATGGAATTTTTTGACCAAAACCCTTCAAGGCAGTGTACAGGGTGGGAGACCCCGCGAGGGTCTGCCCTCTCAGGGTGCAATAAAAGAGTCACCCTGGGCAGAGCAAATTTACAGTCTGAGGGGTACATTGGGCTCAGACCCATCCCCGCAAAAAACATAAAAACTGCTGCCAAAAACAAATGCAAGGTACCTTGCAGTTTCAAAGGAAAAAGTGTGGGAGCAGCACCAGAGAAAACAGGGGTTTTTGTTCTTATAATGTAATTTTAGGTATGACATAATTTCTGTGAAATAAGCCTTTGAAATACTGCTGACATAAGGTTATAATTATGCTCTAAAAACTAAGAACTTTGGTTTCATTTTTTTAAACGTATTTTATTTATTTTGAAGCCCAGGAAAACCAGCCTTAGGTTCCATCTGTCACCACACAATGTGTCGTTAATATGTAGGCGGCTGAGTTTACGGTCCAATACCCCACCCGGGCTGAAAGTCATCCTGGGCCAAAACGGATCCAAGGCAGGACAGCCCCACACAGTATGTAGGGACGTTCCTTCCACAGCCCCACACAGTGTGTAGGGACGCTCCTTCCACAGCCCCACACAGTGTGAAGGGACGTTCCTTCCACAGCCCCACACAGTGTGTAGGAACGTTCCTTCGACAGTCCCACACAGTGTGTAGAGACGTTCGTCCGAGAGCCCCACACAGTGTGCTAGGACGTTCCTTCGACAGCCCCTCACAGTGTGCAGGGACTTTCCTTCGACAGCCCCACACAGTGTGCAGGGACGTTCCTATGACAGCCACACACAGTGTGCAGGGACGTTCGTCCGAGAGCCCCACACAGTGTGCAAGTACGTTCCTTCGACAGCCCCACACAGTGTGCAGGGGCGTTCCTACAATAGTCCCACACAGTGTGCAGGGACGTTCGTCTGAGAGCCCCACACAGTGTGCAGGGACGTTCCTTCGAGAGCCCCACACAGTATGCAAGGACGTTCCTTCCACAGCCCCACACAGTGTGTAGGGACGTTCCTTCCACAGCCCAACACAGTGTGTAGGAACGTTCGTCCGAGAGCCCCACACAGTGTGCAGGGACGTTCCTTCGACAGTCCCACACAGTGTGTAGGGACGTTCCCTTGACAGCCCCACACAGTGTGCAGGGCCGTTCATCCGAGAGCCCCACACAGTGTGCAGGGACATTTCCTCGACAGCCCCACATTGTGTGCAGGGACGTTCCTTAGACAGCCCCACACAGTGTGTAGGGACGTTCCTTAGACAGCCCCACACAGTGTGCAGGGACGTTCTTTAGACAGCCCCACACAGTGTGCAAGGACGTTCCTTCGACAGCCCCTCACAGTGTGCAGGGACTTTCCTTCGACAGCCCCACACAGTGGGCAGGGACGTTCCTATGACAGCCCCACACAGTGTGCAGGGACGTTCGTCCGAGAGCCCCACACAGTGTGCAAGTACGTTCCTTCGACAGCCCCACACAGTGTGCAGGGACGTTCCTACAATAGCCCCACACAGTGTGCAGGGACGTTCGTCCGAGAGCCCCACACAGTGTGCAGGGACGTTCCTTTGAGAGCCCCACACAGTATGCAAGGACGTTCCTTCCACAGCCCCACACAGTGTGTAGGGATGTTCCTTCCACAGCCCCACACAGTGTGTAGGAACGTTCGTCCGAGAGCCCCACACAGTGTGCAGGGACGTTCCTTCCACAGCCCCACACAGTGTGTAGGGACGTTCCTTCCACAGCCCCACACAGTGTGTAGGAACGTTCCTTCGACAGTCCCACACAGTGTGTAGGGACGTTCCCTTGACAGCCCCACACAGTGTGCAGGGCCGTTCGTCCGAGAGCCCCACACAGTGTGCAGGGACATTTCCTCGAAAGCCCCAAATCGTGTAAAGGGACGTTCCTTAGACAGCCCCACACAGTGTGTATGGACGTTCCTTAGACAGCCCCACACAGTGTGCAGGGACGTTCTTTAGACAGCCCCACACAGTGTGCAGGGACGTTCCCTCGACAGCCCCACACAGTGTGCAGGGACGTTCCCTCGACAGCCCCACACAGTGTGCAGGGACGTTCCTTCGACAGCCCCACACAGTGTGCAGGGACATTCATCCGAGAGCCCCACACAGTGTGCAGGGACTTTCCTTCGAGAGTCCCACACAGTGTGCAGGGACGTCCCTTCGACAGCCCCACACTGTGTGCAGGGACGTCCCTTCGACAGTCCCACACAGTGTGCAGGGTCGTCCCTTTGACAGCCCCACACAGTGTGTGGGGACATCCTTCGGAGGGCAGGCAATGTGTCAGGTTGGTTAGAAATGAGAGCCCGGTATATCTTAGCCTTCTTAGCCTTCTTATGATCCCGCGAGATGAGCCTACCCCCCAGCAAATTAAATTCAGGGTGGTCATTCAAAGTCCTTATACATGGGATATGCAATATGGCGGATATCACCGTCCTACATGAAACTACGAAGAGTAGAATTTAGTTTGTGGAACCGCCGTCTTGGGATATTGTACAGGAAATGTTGTAACTGGTACAGAAAACTAAGTAGCGACCCCATTCTACAAACCATCTACCTGCCAATCAAGGAAGAGGCAAGACAGACCGCCACTGAACATTCTGCCTTAGGTGAGCTAGCAGGGCTCAAGATTTTGCTCCCATTCCACCCCAGCATCAGGGGACACAAACACACTCAGATATCTGAAACCCCCCAAAGCCATCAGCAGCCGAGCTGCCCAATCGAAACCCTGCGGGTTGCTATTTGCCAGGCAAACTGTGGATTCAGAGATATCGCTGTGCGCATAATTAGTAGGGTGTGGGGCACAATATGTTCGGGTCAGTTAAGAAAAAGAGGACATCATTGGTGTACAGTGCTATTCTATCAGAGGCTCCACCCCTCCCACGAATCCGCGCACTTGGGCGCCCTTCCTCACCCACACCGCCATGGGCTCCATGTAGACAGCGAACGCCAGGAGGACAGGGGGCATCCTGAAATGTGTCCGACACACCGTCGCTATCAGGTCAATGTACAGCAGCTTCAGATATGAGAGAAAACGAGGGCCAAAATTCAAGGGACGAAGAAGAGCAAAGAAATATGACCAACTCACGGAGTCAAACGCCTTGTCAATGTCTGCAGGGAGGACCGTCGCCGGTGCCCCCAATCTATCCCCCAGGGCCAGCGCATCGTACAAGCGCCTGATATTATGCCACGTAGCCCAATTAATACTCGTTGAAATAACGTGAAGTGTGGGTTCTTCTGTTTTGTTAAGATATATTGGGCCCAACCCCACTTCAGTCCACAGGGCCATACCCCCCAGTTCCCCAACGTAGCCCAACGAGGCATGAATCCAGCCTAACCCGGATGCACATGGTCAAGAACGCTACAGCACCAGTCAGTTGGCGAGTGCTTTCGACAGATCCTTCACGTCCAAGCTCAAGAAGGAGAAAAGGAATAGTCAGTGGCCAGGCTTTTCATGCGCACAAAGTTTTAAAGTATTCCCCTATATTAGATGCAATTTACTTATACAGTGTGCTCCAAGGATGGGGACAGCCACTCATATCCCCAGAAATGGACCAGTAACCCAGTCCAGTAGAAAGAACTGAAAACTGTCCTGAGCACACCATATGTATCACAAAGAAGTCCAATCAATCTTCTTTATCCACGATGATTTTATTCTTGATGTTCGATAAAATCTTCTCTCAATCACATACAGTGTAGACCACAACGCCTCTAGAATCGGGTGGGGAGCACTCTCTACTGCTCGGGTAACAGAATACTTACTGTGGTCATTTCTCTTGTCCTGGATGGGGGCTTTAAGGAATTTACGTGGAATACTTTTGTCGAATTGCGAGCTTTGACTTTGAACTACGGTGGCTCTTATGACTATAACGTGGTGGATATACTATTAACCCTGATGAAGTCAGAGATGCGGAGGCATCAGAACTGACGAAACACGTGTTGGCTATTTGTGATCTGGAGAAGACTATATGTGATTGAGTGAAGATTTTATTGAACATCAAGAATAAAATCATCGTGGATAAAGAAGATTGATTGGACTTCTTTGTGATACATATGGTGTTCTGCTCCGGACAGTTTTCAAGCTGAAGAAGGAGATCGGGTGGTATGAGGAGTGATCCTTTGCCGGCCGATTGGACTTACGAAGCACCATTAATTCTGTGTGCCCCCAGTCTGAGGGCGGACGGAATGGTCAACAGCGGCACAAACCCCTTTCAGAATGTGCTCCTGAAACTTAGGCATATATGCTTTGAAGATTTTGAATGGAAAACCGTTTAACCGTGGGCAGTAAATTCCGCTCCGCTAGCGGAGGAAACTCATGCAAAAATTCCAACTCCACCACGTGCACCCACAACTCTTTGATAAGACAACTTAACCTTTACATGCTAAAAAGCAAATCACCAATTCACAAAAGTGAGCTTTGAAAAATATCTGGAAATGAGACAGGTGATGATTCTGGGGTCCCCCCTAACCTAGGGAGAGAACCAAGCAGATGCATTGAACACAAAACGCACATCATGCTGAACGATTCGGTGGTGGTCCCATCCTCCTAGGACCACTCCAAGCACAGTTATGGGCAAAAATACGATCCCAACCAAAGGCCCTGCAAAGCATTATAGGGCGAGAGTCTAGAGTGCAGTGAGTGTTATGGTATTAGCTCTCAGCTGAGCCTGGAGAGCACTCCCCCTTGAGGAATGTTTGGATATTGGATACTATAATATTCCCTGCACTTTAAAATATTGTGCCACTGAACTGGAGAAAACCCATCACTCAGGCCGTATTACCTAGCAGGCTGGACTATGAGAGTGTGCTAAATGTTAGTATGGCTGACTACCTATTCCCTCGACTGCAGGTGACCCAGAATGCAGCAGCAAAGCGGATTTGTAACAAAGATAAGTGTAGCTCGGCATCAAAGTGTTTGGAGCAGCTTCATTGGCTGCCCATGCGCCAAAGGGCCAAGTTCAAACTATTGTGCTATGCACATTGAGCATAAATACAAGTTAGGCCCCAAAATCCTGCAGGGCAAAGTTGAATTTGATGTTCCTTCACAAGAGTTGAGGTCCTGCAATCTCGCTCTGGCTAAAACTAGACGCATAAATAAAGTCAGAGCGGGGTCGCTCCTTCTCATATCTGGTGGCCATACATTGGAATGAACTTCCTTTAGACCTTCGCCTCAATGACGTCCATATGAGGTTTAGGAAGAAGCTGAAAACGGGGCGGTTTAGGAATGAATTGCGGATGTCTTTTGTAATTAGATATCTTTAACAAGAGGTTTGAGCTATCTTAGCGCCGTGATATCCCCTGGGATCAATGTTGCGCTCTACAAGCACAATAAATAAATAAACAAGCAGCTGCCATGTGTAAAATTTCTTTACAAAGGAACACAAGGCAATGCAAATCAGGCTTCAAATCGGGATCAAATCTTCTGCGTTTGTAATCGAGCCGATCACCACCCTGGTCCCATTCGGACTGATTCTACCCCCTTACTCTACGCTCCACTCTGCAGATCTCCACCACTGGGCGCTCGAGGTGTTTGAGGAACTAGAGGCATGGGGCAGATCCTTCGCCACCCTGGCCACCAAGGATTGGACCTCTGCCGTGGACCTGCACTCGACCACATCTGTCCGACAGAGCAGGAAATAGTTCAACAAGCAGTTCTCCTCAATATAAAACATCTGCCTTCATCAGCTCAGTGCCAGAATATGGTTACTGGGAAACAGAGCACTTTATAAAAATATAAATGAATCAATCATACACATCTGTACTTCTTAGACATTTTAAAATAGAGCAGATGTTGTCAGGCTCTGTAACATCAAATACACCCGACCACTTGTTGGGCCCGATTCACAGAACTAACTTAAGATAAAATCCTAAACTTACTACCATTAACTCATTTTGGTATTCACAGAAGTTAGGACTCCTAAATGCCTTTTGTGAAAACCGAAATGAGTAAGTGCCTTCTGTGAATCCCAAAATTAGTAAGTGCCTTCTGTGAATACCAAAATGGTAGTAAGTTTAGCATTTTGTCTTAAGTTAGTTCTGTGAATCGGGCCGTGGATTTGTGCCCGCGGCTCCTTGCACCTCCTAGGCCCTCTCAGACCCAGAAACCTGGATCTGAGCAGGATCGATGCGACTCTTTTGAATCCAATCGCTCTCTTTGAATATTTGTGGTGTGAGAGGTGTTGTTCCAGATCCTGGTGCAAAGATGGAACAGGCCTTGGGTCTTCATTTTCCTTTTTAACCACTTTTTGAACTCCAGTCGATGGCATCCTGGCTGGTTTGAAGCCATAGAGGTTCATTTATGGGGTCAGGTTTGTACTGCTTGAGTTTATTGTTCTTGGCAAATAACAGGAATTCTATCGTGGATGGGTTGAACTTCAGGGAGGCGCTGGGCATCCAGGTCTGGATGAGGTACAGCCAGCGTTTAAGGAGCTTGGTGCCCGAAACAGAGGAGACGTTCAAGTGATAGAGCGCGCAGGTCACCCGGGTCACAAGTTTACCAATTTTCCCCGCGCACTGGGCCCTGACGCGAGAGACCAAGACTGAGTTTGTGTGAACCGGGTGATTTCTTGCACGCCACTATGAGTAATTCGGGGGGTGACTCTTACACCACTTACTATTCATGTACCTGACTTACCACAGGCACATTACTCCCAATGGATCAGGAGCTAGCAGTGGACCGGTGACAGGTTTCCTAGGAAAGAATATACTTCATAAACCAAAATACATTGTCCACACTGTAATCTGTAAAATAACCACAGACACCTGATGTGTTTAAAAGTTTTATCTAAAGATTTCAAAGTGAATATGTCAAGATAAGCAAAATACAAAATAACACATCAAGCATTAAGATCACAACCAAAATGTAGCTATGAAATAGAGCAAGGACCATTTGAGTATATGTGAACACTATGGGATATGAGCATTTAGGGAACACGCTATTCAACCCAAGTTTAAACTAAAGCGAGGGACCTAGAATGTATATTTAGTCTAAGCTACTCATGCTATTCTTACTAAGTTCACTGCAACCATCCTAAGGGAAAGGGAAAAACGGGAACACACTAATAAAATATGACAGTTTTGATAATCTCCTACAGGAGGGGAGAGAAGTGGAACAATTCTAATAAACAATTGCATATAATTTGCTTTTCAAGGTGATAGGGCAATATTACAGGCAAGAGTGCTTTATAAAGGAAAGGGAGAGCAAGTGAGAGAAAGACGCAAACCCACAAAGTAATATTTACCTAATTAGGAATGAGGACTAACCCTGGCCACGGGTCAGTTTGGAAGGACGGGGACAAGGACCCTCGGAAAAGGAATGCCAGAATGCGAGCAGGTACAGCTCACGGGCAGTCAGGACAGGATACTCCTCAGGTTTGGGTCAGGACTGGGCTCACCAAGGTACGACCAACACCCACAGCTTCGGACGCAACGCCTGCGTTACCCCTCTCTGCAAGTAATCCGCCAGTAACCCCGATTGGGTTCTCGAATTTCCCCAGCAAAGTGCTTCGCCAGCAGTTAAGACTATTTCCACCCCTAGGAGTTTGTGGAAAGTATGGACAGAGTGCTCCGCAGCACTCTAGATTGAGCACCTATAGAGTTCGTAGGGTCAGTGACAGGTCTGCTACTCGGACAAGTCGGACAATTTTCCTAAGCTACACTAGGGCAATTATACGATTTTGGGACCCTTAGACCACCCACTAATGTTGCCAGTGACAGTTTCCTACATTATGATTGGTCAGGAGAGGTGATTCGGTCACTGTCACCTCCTAGAATTCAACGTTCCCATCATTTAATATTGAAATTTGCTTATCCGCCCCTTGGGTTCACGTTCCCATCCATAGGAATACAGTAGAAAATACGAGTGTACAGAGTATAGCAACAATGTCTCTGAGGTTCAAGGTGGAATTTCATCGTCTTGTGCTGGGTTCTCAGGCGCATTGGGCTTCAGGAGCCAGCTGGCTTGTTTCAGCTTCTGCGCAGTAGAGTTTCTCCCAGGTCACATGGCAATACTCAGAGGGGCCTCAACATGGCGTCGGTTATGTATGTCCCAGCCCCCAGAGACGCGATACATGAAAAGTAAGCGAGAACAAATTAGAATCACACATAAAAATGATCACACTGTATACTGTGATAAAATTTTACACACCCCTTACTTTATAACATCTATAGCATTAAAGTTTAGTGCGAAAAGACAGATAGGCTAAAGCAGCAGTTGCAAGCATAGAGCGTGGTGAGAGACAAGCGGCCATGTTTGCAATAGTGCGCATGAGCAACAGATTCCCTCCAGAATGCGAGTGCGTCACATCACATGGGTATGACCGACGCATGCGCAGACTGAATTTCAGCGAAGCGGCCATTTCTTCTAGTGCAAGCATTGTGAGGATGAAAAGACACACAGGCAAGCCTCTTGGGGACACCCGCGTGTTGGGAAAAATGCTAAATACAAGACGAACAGTTGGATTAATATGATTATAATTTGAACGAGGTTCATGAGTGAGAGCAAGTCGCTTTACGTGCGAATCCTTGCTCCATCACAAGTACAGTCGGGCATCATCTGCATACGGGTGAATCCCGATGCTGTTAGCTGTGAGTAGAGCAACGAGCGACTCCACATAGAGGTTGACGGAGTGGCATTGTGTATCTTCTGCATACGGGTGAATCCCGATGCTGTTAGCTGGGGGGTAGAACACCGACCGGCTCCATGTAGAGGCTGATGAAGTGGCGTTGTGTATCATCTGCATACGGTGAATCCCGATGCTGTTAGCTGTGAGTGGAGCACCGAGCGGCTCCACGTAGAGATTAAAGATGACAAGGAATATTATGACACCCTTTGGGGCTCTATAAGTGGTAGGAGTCTTTTGAGACCCAGAGGTGCCCATGAGAGGAAAGTGGTGTTGAGTGGATAGTGTTAGTCCTGGAGTCAATGACTGTGCAGTGGTCTGGGCACTGAAAAATTTGAGACCATACTTGTTTGGGACTCACTTCATGGGTCCAGACAGATCACAGACTTCTCAGATGGTTTTTGCAGATGAACAGAGAGATTCCCAAATTGTTGAGGAGGTCCATCTCCCTACAGGGAATAAATGTTACGGTAGGACATCTCCCTGCGACTGACCACACCAATCTGATACTCTCTCCATGTTTTTCTGCCTTAGCGATGAGAACTCCTATACGGGTGGCCACTTTTCCCTGCTTTCAGCTGGGGATGGCACATTAGACCTGGCGTCCTTGGCGCGGTTATCCCCGTAAGTACTGGATCCCACCTCTGTCACCAATGTAATAAATTGGGCTTTTAGTTGAGTGGGAGCACGGAGGGTGGGGTGATGTGCAGGCTGCAAGGCGCGCTGTACTGCGTGACTCGGGCCCTTCCCCCTATGCAATATTGATGCCCTGGTATTGCGCTGACCGCGAGTGGTGTATGAGTGCAGACTGGAGCTCTATTGCTGGACTTGGGGCATACGAATTGAGGGGCCACCTGCATACTTTTTGTATGATGCCCGGTGGAGCTACCTCACTAGCTATGGGGGAGATTGACTCTGGGCTCCCTCCTTTGACTATCGCCTACCCAGCCGGACTTCGGGCTAACGCACCCACGTCTCTCCTGACCTTACCTTCCCCTCCCTCTTCCCCCAACACTCCCCCCTCTCCGCTCCTACTCTTTCCAGTTTCTGTCCTCTGCCCTCACATGCCCTTGCCCTTTGTCCCCACCCTGTTTTTCTGTGAACCTCTTCCCTCGCCACTTGAGACTGAACTATTTTGTCTGATGCCCAATAGAGCTTCCTGGTTTAGCTTTAGGGGAGATGGGCCGTGGATTCCCTCCTTGGTCGTCACCTACCCAGTCGGTCTTTAGACAGACTTCCTTTCGTCTCTACGGTTGACTCTTCCCTTATCCTCACTCTCTCTCCTCCCCTACCCCCCACTACTTTCTCTCTCCTTTCTCTCCTCCCTTAATGTATTGCTGACTGTTTGATTTAATGTTTACTTGTTGTTCTTTTTCTGGTATATTGTCGAACCACATTGTTGCTCTTCCTTTCGTCTCCTCCCGCATCCTCCCTGTATTTATGTCTCTTCCTCCTTCCTCTCTCAATGTATTGAGACTGAACTATTTTGTCTGATGCCCGATGGAGCTACTTGGTTTAGCTATAGGTGAGATGGGTCGTGGATTCCCTCCTTGGTCGTCACCTACCCAGTCGATCTTTAGGCAGACTTCTTTTCATCTCTCCTTATTGTCTCCTCCCTAGCTCCTATCCTCTCTCCCCTGAATCTCTCCCCTTCCCTGCTACTCTGCCTACCCCCCTGTCCTTTGTGCCCTTTGACTAAGCACTCCTTCTCCCCTTGTTGGGGAAAGATACAATATTTATACTCTGGAGTCTCAGCGAACCCGCTGAGAGAGTCCATAGCGCCAAGGGAGCTTCTCACACTTGAGGTATGGTATGGCACCCCTTGCCAAAGCACTCCCTCTCCCCTTTTTGGGGAAGGATCCAGTAAGTAGGCCTTGGAGTCTCAGAGACCCCTCTGAGAGAGTCCACTGCGTAAAGGGAGCCTCTCGCAATAGAGATAGGGAAGGGATACCACTTCCCCTGGGATCACAGCTTACTGGACTTTTACGTTGCCTTGACTCGTCTACCGGTTTGTGTCCCCGTCACCCTTCCCCTCTTCTCCCCATACTGTGACTCCCACCCTCCCCTCCCCTCCTCTTTCCCACCTTCATTATCTGTCTATTTCCCCTACTCCAACCCCCCCTGAATCTCTCACCTTGCCTGCTTTTCCCCTTACATATTTGTGCTGATTGTTCATCTCGGCCTTACAAGTAACTACGTTGCCATGCTCTAAGAACTGTGTAACCTTTGTAACGATGTAACCTGTAACTATGATCTGATGCTCATGTAAAGTTCTCTGATACCTCTGGGTCTAGCCAGCGCTATATAAAACGTTTTAAAATAAAAAATTAAATTAAAAAAACACCCCTTGTCAGGGTGAACCAAGAAAGTCAAAAAACTATTAACCCTCTGGTAGCCTCACAAAAGCAGCCAAGCTTAATTAGGGGCAAGGTGTAAAGTAATAAAGTGAAAACTCAACATAATAAAATTCCCAAACCTGTTTAGAATCAGTAGAACCTGAGATATTAAATGTTAACAATTTTAGTAAACAATAGCACCCAAATGCAGTCAAGTCAAGTCAAAGCAAACTTTATTCGGCCAAAAGCGTATATAAAATAAAAAGACATAGATTAGAAATGTTGTCTGGTACAGAATCATACACAATACCCAATTTTCACATCACAATTCTGAGATGCAATATTTAAAAGAGCCAAGTTAGATAAACTAAGCCATGTGTAATACATAAAAGATAGCCCTTAAAATTCACATTTCTTCCTGATGTAAAATGCTAATTTTATATAATTTAAAACTTCAAAACAGATCTTAGGTGAGCCTAAAAACTGAATGAAAATTAGACCATGCTTATACTGCCTCACATTGGCCTTGCGCAACCACAGCACCAGAAACGGTGTCTTGGACCTTGATACAATGGGTGAAACAAAAATAAATGAAAGGTGCTTGTATTGTATTGCATTTATATAGCGATTACTACCCCTGAAGAAGCGCTTTTTCGGCAAGTAGAACGCTACTCCAGAACCCATAAAGGATTTGTTGTGAATTAGTATAGTGAAATATGAAATTAATTTGTACTGTGGATATGTTAGACAGTTATTTAGATTCAGAAGGATAGCGGAGGATAGAAGTGGGAAAAGGTTTGAATTTATATAGCGCTTGTTACCCCTGATGGGGTGTTGAAGCGCTTTTAGGCGAGTAGCACACCACTCCAGCACCCATGAATGATTAGTGTTGAATTAGTGTAGTGAAAATATGAAAGTAATTTGAGCGGTGAATATTAGTCAGTTATTTGGAGTGAGAAGGATAGCAAAGGAATAGAAGTGGGAAAAGGTTTGCATTTATATAGCGCTTGCTACTCCTGATGGGGTGTTGAAGCGCTTTTAGGTGAGTAGCACGCTACTCCCGAAAGCATAAAGGATTAGTGGTGAATCAGTCTGGGGAAATATGAAATGAATTTGAGCGGTGGACATGTTAGTCTGTTATTTGGTTTGAAAAGGATAGTGGAGGGATGGAAGAGGGAAGGCTTTGTATATATATATAGCACTTACTACCCCTGATGGGGTGTTGAAGTGCTTTGGGAAATATCCTACTGCAGTACCCCCGGGAAATTAAAAGCAAATTCAAAGTGCGAAGTGCAAAGTCACAACAACATCAGCCAGTGACAATTTGTAGGGAACAAGCACTACTTCGAGTAAAGCTCCAAACCACAAGTTGTTGAAACTGCGGCAGAGTTTACAATTGATGGTTTGGCCCGAGCGGCGACCAAATGTTTAGTCAAACAATGCTCTGAAAACAGATCTTTAATGCGTAGTTTGTGATTAGGGCCAATTGTTTGGGGGAATTTATAAAGATCGAGGAGGCCCAATCTATCGAAGGGGACCTTCAAATACCTTAGCCATTGTATCTGATGTGCCCCGTCGGATGACATGCAGCCTCGGATGCAAGATCTAATCAGACCAGCCTCTGGGGATGACTATATTTTAACCCGCAATAATAAAGGAGCTATTCCAATAGGATCCTCCAGTCCAGGTAAGGCATCCCGGGCTCCTCGCTGCATATTAAGCTAGCTGTACCCGTAACGCAGTCATCTTTTAGGGCTAGACCACGGGAAAGTCGCAAGTCCAGGCCAACCGCGGTGGAGCCAGTGCCGGATACAGGATCCATGAAAGTCCTGCTGAAAACGCACTCTTTTAAGAGTTCAGTCTGCATTGGAGGATGCGGCAATAAGGAGACTTAGTGTCACTGATGGTCATCGCTGTAGTGCGAAGAGTAAGTCGGGCATCGGGCACGTGGTCACTGTAGCATGAAGAGCCGGTCAAGCATGGCTGACAGTCATTGTGTAACTTTACATTGGCTGTCAAGCCGGTTGCCGTGGACAGTCGTTGCTGGCGCTTTGCGTTGGCAATCGTCCTGGGCAGAAGAATTGTGACGTGAACAGACCCGTTTGCAGTCACGAGGAGCCCCAACATCAGGATTTTCTCCTTTTCTTCCCTGAAGGAGCTGTTACTGATGCCTGTCAAAGGCCTAGGACCTGGGAGGCACATTTTGGTGATTAGCACTCACTCCAGCAGGGCCCAACAGAAAGGCTCACACAGGTCCAGTTGCAGCTCCAAGCAGGTTCAGTTGCAGCAGGTCAGCTGAGCTGTTGCAGAGAGGGTTTTTAAGCTTGTTGTGCCCCCGTAGCGCATACAAGTTGTCAGTCAACAGATTCTTGAAGTCACTCTGGGTTGCCTGGGAAGGAAGAAGGCAGGTCCAATCTTTCTTCTCAGACAGCAAGGCAGTCCGTCAAGCAGCAGGGCAGTCCTCTGATAGCAGGTTAGTTCATTTTCTGTCCTTTCCACCGGTTATGGAGTCTTCTGACAAGTGGCTCAGAAGGGGCAATATTTAGACCTGGTGCCAGCCGTTGTGTGGAGGGACTCCCTGTCCTACCCTCATATCTGGTTCGGGAAAGTTCTTCCCCTGTCAAGGCTCTGTGCTGTCTGGGGTAACAAAAGGCAGGAGGGGCCTGGTGTCAGGTTCCTTTGAGTGCAGGAGACAAAGTCCTTTGAAGTGTAAGTGGGACTGGGTACTTCCCAGGCACATCGTGTCCACACCTAAGTCACCTTTGTGTTTGGAAGCGATGCCTACACTGCAACAGCCGAGCCATTCACAGTCATGTGGCCCAGGACACAGACAGACGGCGCAGATGGGTGAGACGAGAAAATGCAAACTTTCTAAAAGTGACATTTTCACAATTGTAATTTAAATCTGACTTTACCATTAAAGAGGACTTTAAATTACAATTGATGTGAGTTAAAGCAGCATATATCTGTCTGCTCACAATCTAAATGTAGCACTACTAAGTGTAATAAGGTAACCCAGTGTTAGTTAATGGGGGAGATTGGCTTACAGAAGTGAAAACCAACTATAGAGGTTTTTCACTGCTAGGACATGTAAAACATAATCACACATGTCTTTCTTTTTAGATATAAGCCGCCCTGCCCTGTGAGCCTTTAGGGCCTGCCTTAGGGGTGACTTATAAGTATTCTTATATTATGTAGATTTGTAGAGCTCTGTTTTTCACCTGGGGTGTATCCTGGCAACGAGCACATAGGAGCCCGGCCAAGCCTGCGTCCTGGTTGGACAGAGTGAAAAGCCAGGTGTTCAGCTTCTTGCGGAATTCACGGAGTGAGAAGGAAGCTCTTACGTGTGGCCGCAGGTTGTCCTAAGCTGCAGAAGAGATGCAGAAGAAGGCTCACCGGCCGGATCTGATTTTTCGTATGCATGGGATGTGTGCAAGTCGGAGTCTGGCTGCGTGGCGGTGTCTGGAAGGTTTGTGGAAGCAGATGCAACTGTTGAGGTGTGCTGGTCCAGTGTCATGTAGCGCCTTGAAAGTGTGGGTGAGAAGTGTGAATTATGCTCGATTGTATTTGGGGAACCAGGGAAGCTCCTTCAGGTTTTTTGAGATGTGAGTGCGGCGTTGACGTTTGGGAGAGATCCCGGCTGGCGAGTGCTCAATGGTCTGCAAAATTCTAGTCATTTTTTCCCTCAGCCCAGCATAGAGGGTGTTCCCGTCTTCTTTCTGGCTTGTGACCAGGGTGTGCGTGACAGTTTTCCAGGTTCTGATTGGGAGCAATTTATAGAGAATTAAAAAGGAAGCTTTAGGTCTGTCAGAAGTTCATATTACCAGGTAGAAATGGCAGTTTAAACTGCTCTAGGGGCTGCAGTGTCAGGCCTGAGGCATGTTTTAAAGTACTTCTTCAGTGGGCGGCACAGTGAGTGCAGCAGGCCCACTGGCAGCATTTAATTTATAGGCCCAGGGTACATTTATAACCATTTACTAGGCACTTACAAGAAATATAAATGTGTCAATTAGAGGTAATCCACGTTTCCCTTTTTTGACGGAGAGCACAAGCACTCGAGCACTGGTTAGCAGCGGTAAAGCCCACAGAGTCCTACAAATAATTTAAGGTGAAGCCAAAAGGTTTGGGAAAGACGACCCCAAGGATGTCAGGTCTAACCAAAAGGTAGAAGTACTGAGGTGCTGATGGGCTTCACTGCTGAATCCCATTCCAGCCTCAAGGGTACGTATGAGAGTGGGATGGGCGACTGAGCTGAAGACAGTTGAGAGGACCAGAAATGTCAGGAGACATGGGTCACCTTCACCGGTGGTCAGAAGGGAGCTGCCTATGTTGCGTTCGAGAGCCGTCACCGTGCTGCAGCGTGATCTGAAGCCAGACGTAGTCGTGCAGGAGACGGTTAGCATTGCTCTGCGTCGCTGGTGTGTGAGGTGGCGACCTCCGTGCTGCAGCGTGATCTGAAGCCAGACGTAGTCGTGCAGGAGACAGTTAGCAGGACCCTGCGTCTATGGTGTGAGAGGTGGCGACCTCCGTGCTGCAGCGTGATCTGAAGCCAGACGTAGTCGTGCAGGAGACGGTTAGCATTGCTCTGCGTCGCTGGTGTGTGAGGTGACGACCTCCGTGCTGCAGCGTGATCTGAAGCCAGACTGGTAGTCGTGCAGGAGACGTTTAGCAGTGCCCTGCGTCGCTGGTGTGTGAGGTTGTGACCTCCGTGCTGCAGCGTGATCTGAAGCCAGACGTAGTCGTGCAGGAGACGGTTAGCAGTGCTCTGCGTCTATGGTGTGTGAGGTGGCGGCCTCCGTGCTGCAGCGTGATCTGAAGCCAGACTGGTAGTCGTGCAGGAGACAGTTAGCAGGACCCTGCGTCTATGGTGTGAGAGGTGGTGACCTCCGTGCTGCAACGTGATCTGAAGCCAGACGTAGTCGTGCAGGAGACGGTTAGCATTGCTCTGCGTCGCTGGTGTGTGAGGTGGCGACCTCCGTGCTGCAGCGTGATCTGAAGCCAGACGTAGTCGTGCAGGAGACAGTTAGCAGGACCCTGCGTCTATGGTGTGAGAGGTGGCGACCTCCGTGCTGCAGCGTGATCTGAAGCCAGACGTAGTCGTGCAGGAGACGGTTAGCATTGCTCTGCGTCGCTGGTGTGTGAGGTGACGACCTCCGTGCTGCAGCGTGATCTGAAGCCAGACTGGTAGTCGTGCAGGAGACGTTTAGCAGTGCCCTGCGTCGCTGGTGTGTGAGGTTGTGACCTCCGTGCTGCAGCGTGATCTGAAGCCAGACGTAGTCGTGCAGGAGACGGTTAGCAGTGCTCTGCGTCTATGGTGTGTGAGGTGGCGGCCTCCGTGCTGCAGCGTGATCTGAAGCCAGACTGGTAGTCGTGCAGGAGACAGTTAGCAGGACCCTGCGTCTATGGTGTGAGAGGTGGTGACCTCCGTGCTGCAACGTGATCTGAAGCCAGACGTAGTCGTGCAGGAGACGGTTAGCATTGCTCTGCGTCGCTGGTGTGTGAGGTGACGACCTCCGTGCTGCAGCGTGATCTGAAGCCAGACGTAGTCGTGCAGGAGACGGTTAGCATTGCTCTGGGTCGCTGGTGTGTGAGGTTGTGACCTCCGTGCTGCAGCGTGATCTGAAGCCAGACGTAGTCGTGCAGGAGACGGTTAGCAGTGCTCTGCGTCTATGGTGTGTGAGGTGGCGGCCTCCGTGCTGCAGCGTGATCTGAAGCCAGACTGGTAGTCGTGCAGGAGACAGTTAGCAGGACCCTGCGTCTATGGTGTGAGAGGTGGTGACCTCCGTGCTGCAACGTGATCTGAAGCCAGACGTAGTCGTGCAGGAGACGGTTAGCAGTGCTCTGCGTCTATGGTGTGTGAGGTGGCGGCCTCCGTGCTGCAGCGTGATCTGAAGCCAGACTGGTAGTCGTGCAGGAGACGTTTAGCATTGCTCTGCGTCGCTGGTGTGTGAGGTTGTGACCTCCGTGCTGCAGCGGCGTGATCTGAAGCCAGACGTAGTCATGCAGGAGACGGTTAGCATTGCTCTGCGTGTATGCTGTGTGAGGTGGCGACCTCCGTGCTACAAGCACTGATAAGCATCTATGGTGTGGTGCAGGAGTACGTGCCAGAGGGACCCTGGGCTGCTGGTCTCCAGGCAGGAGTACGTGCCAGAGGGACCCTGGTCTGCTGGTCTCCAGGCAGGAGTACGTGCCAGACGTGGGCTCTTCCAGCTGCTCCTCCTGTGCGTGATAAGCAGCAGTGATTCTTTTATAGACTTTTGTTCTTGAAATAATTCACACAAGGTGCTTCCGGCCTCGGAGGAATGCGCCCTCCCTGCTGGGCGCCTGGAAGCCCCGAAGAGACAAAGCAGCTGCCACTGTGGGCCTCGCCGCCATCTTGTGTCCGGCCTGTAACCTGGACACACCAAGACCCGGAGCCCCCTAGAGGCGAGTCTCACGCCTCAGAGGACAGGCTTACTCACCTGGCATGTGACTGGCACCCTGGCACTCTGTGGATATCAGTCCTGCTTCTGGGAGCACAATCTCACTCATTGAGCGTGAGTCTCACTCTCTGGGTACATCTCACACCTCAGGGCTCAGTCTCACTCATTGAGCGTGAGTCTCACTCTCTGGGTACATCTCACACCTCAGGGCTCAGTCTCACTCATTGAGCGTGAGTCTCACTCGCTGGGTACATCTCACACCTCAGGGCTCAGTCTCACTCATTGAGCGTGAGTCTCACTCGCTGGGTACATCTCACACCTCAGGGCTCAGTCTCACTCATCAAGTGTGAGTCTCACTCGCTGGGTACATCTCACACCTCAGGGCTCAGTCTCACTCATCAAGTGTGAGTCTCACTCGCTGGGTACATCTAACACTTCAGGGCTCAGTCTCACTCATGGGGTGTGAGTCTCACTCTCTGGGTACATCTCACACCTCAGGGCTCAGTCTCACTGATTGAGCGTGAGTCTCACTCGCTGGGTACATCTAACACCTTAGGGCTCAGTCTCACTCATCAAGTGTGAGTCTCACTCGCTGGGTACATCTAACACTTCAGGGCTCAGTCTCACTCATGGGGTGTGAGTCTCACTCTCTGGGTACATCTCACACCTCAGGGCTCAGTCTCACTGATTGAGCGTGAGTCTCACTCGCTGGGTACATCTAACACCTTAGGGCTCAGTCTCACTCATTGAGCGTGAGTCTCACTCTCTGGGTACATCTCACACCTCAGGGCTCAGTCTCACTCATTGAGCGTGAGTCTCACTCGCTGGGTACATCTCACACCTCAGGGCTCAGTCTCACTCATCAAGTGTGAGTCTCACTCGCTGGGTACATCTCACACCTCAGGGCTCAGTCTCACTCATCAAGTGTGAGTCTCACTCGCTGGGTACATCTAACACTTCAGGGCTCAGTCTCACTCATGGGGTGTGAGTCTCACTCTCTGGGTACATCTCACACCTCAGGGCTCAGTCTCACTGATTGAGCGTGAGTCTCACTCGCTGGGTACATCTAACACCTTAGGGCTCAGTCTCACTCATCAAGTGTGAGTCTCACTCGCTGGGTACATCTAACACTTCAGGGCTCAGTCTCACTCATGGGGTGTGAGTCTCACTCTCTGGGTACATCTCACACCTCAGGGCTCAGTCTCACTCATTGAGCGTGAGTCTCACTCGCTGGGTACATCTAACACCTCAGGGCTCAGTCTCACTCATTGAGCGTGAGTCTCACTCGCTGGGTACATCTCACACCTCAGGGCTCTGTCTCACTCATTGGGCGTGAGTCTCACTCATCGGGTACATCTTACACCTTAGGGCTCAGTCTCACTCATGGGACGTGAGTCTCACTCGCTGGGTACATCTCACACCTCAGGGCTCAGTCTCACTCATTGAGCGTGAGTCTCACTCGCTGGGTACATCTCACACCTCAGGGCTCAGTCTCACTCATTGAGCGTGAGTCTCACTCGCTGGGTACATCTCACACCTCAGGGCTCAGTCTCACTCATTGAGCGTGAGTCTCACTCGCTGGGTACATCTCACACCTTAGGGCTCAGCCTCACTCATTGGGCGTGAGTCTCACTCGCTGGGTACATCTGACACCTCTGGGCTCAGTCTCACTCATTGGGTGTGAGTCTCACTCATCGGGTACATCTCACACCTCCGGGCTCAGCCTCATTCATTGGGCATGAGTCTCACTCGCTGGGTACATCTGACACCTCCGGGCTCAGCCTCACTCATTGGGTGTGAGTCTCACTCATCGGGTACATCTTACACCTTAGGGCTCAGTCTCACTCATTGGGTGTGAGTCTCACTCGCTGTGTACATCTCACACCTCCGGGCTCAGCCTCACTCATTGGGCGTGAGTCTCACTCGCCGGGTACATCTCACACCTCCAGGCTCAGGCTCACTCATTGGGTGTGAGTCTCACTCATCGGGTACATCTCACACCTCCGGGTTCAGTCTCACTCATTGGGTGGGAGTCTCACTCATCGGGTACATATGACACCTCCGGGCTCAGCCTCACTCATTGGGTGTGAGTCTCACTCATCGGGTACATCTTACACCTTAGGGCTCAGTCTCACTCATTGGGTGTGAGTCTCACTCGCTGGGTACATCTCACACCTCCGGGCTCAGCCTCACTCATTGGGCATGAGTCTCACTCGCCGGGTACATCTCACACCTCCAGGCTCAGTCTCACTCATTGGGTGTGAGTCTCACTCATCGGGTACATCTCACACCTCCGGGCTCAGTCTCACTCATTGGGTGTGAGTCTCACTCATCGGGTACATCTCACACCTCCGGGCTCAGTCTCACTCATTGGGTGTGAGTCTCACTCATCGGGTACATCTCACACCTTAGGGCTCAGTCTCACTCATGGGACGTGAGTCTCACTCGCTGGGTACATCTCACACCTCAGGGCTCAGTCTCACTCATTGAGCGTGAGTCTCACTCGCTGGGTACATCTCACACCTCAGGGCTCAGTCTCACTCATTGAGCGTGAGTCTCACTCGCTGGGTACATCTCACACCTTAGGGCTCAGCCTCACTCATTGGGCGTGAGTCTCACTCGCTGGGTACATCTGACACCTCCGGGCTCAGCCTCACTCATTGGGTGTGAGTCTCACTCGTCGGGTACATCTCACACCTCCGGCTCAGCCTCACTCATTGGGCGCGAGTCTCACTCGCTGGGTACATCTTACACCTTAGGGCTCAGTCTCACTCATTGGGTGTGAGTCTTACTCATCAGGTACATCTCACACCTCCGGGCTCAGCCTCACTCATTGGGTGTGAGTCTCACTCATCGGGTACATCTTACACCTTAGGGCTCAGCCTCACTCATTGGGTGTGAGTCTTACTCGTCAGGTACATCTCACACCTCAGGGCTCAGTCTCACTCATTGGGTGTGAGTATTACTCGTCGGGTACATCTCACACCTCCGGACTCAGTCTCACTCATTGGGTGTGAGTATTACTCGTCGGGTACATCTCACACCTCCAGACTCAGTCTCACTCATTGGGTGTGGGTCTCACTCGCTGGGTACATCTTACACCTTAGGGCTCAGTCCCACTCATTGGGTGTGAGTCTCACTCGCTGGGTACATCTCACACCTCAGGGCTCAGTCTCACTCATTGGGTGTGAGTCTCACTCGCTGGGCACATCTCACACCTCAGGGCTCAGTCTCACTCATTGGGTGTGGGTCTCACTCGTCTAGTACATCTCACACCTCAGGGCTCAGTCTCACTCATTGGGTGTGGGTCTCACTCGCTGGGTACATCTCACACCTCCGGGCTCAGTCTCACTCATTGGGTGTGAGTCTCACTTGTCGGGTACATCTCACACCTCCGGGCTCAGTCTCACTCATTGGGTGTGAGTCTCACTCGCTGGGTACATCTCACACCTCAGGGCTCAGTCTCACTCATTGGGTGTGGGTCTCACTCGTCTAGTACATCTCACACCTCAGGGCTCAGTCTCACTCATTGGGTGTGGGTCTCACTCGCTGGGTACATCTCACACCTCCGGGCTCAGTCTCACTCATTGGGTGTGAGTCTCACTTGTCGGGTACATCTCACACCTCCGGGCTCAGTCTCACTCATTGGGTGTGAGTATTACTCGTCGGGTACATCTCACACCTCCGGCTGTGTCTCACTCATTGGGTGTGAGTCTCACTCGCTGGGTACATCTCACACCTCCGGGCTCAGTCTCACTCATTGGGTGTGAGTCTCACTCGCTGGGTACATCTCACACCTCAGGGCTCAGTCTCACTCATTGGGTGTGAGTCTCACTCGCTGGGTACATCTCACACCTTAGGGCTCAGTCTCACTTATTGGGTGTGAGTCTCACTCGCTGGGTACATCTCACACCTCCGGGCTCAGTCTCACTCATTGGGTGTGAGTATTACTCGTCGGGTACATCTCACACCTCCGGCTGTGTCTCACTCATTGGGTGTGAGTCTCACTCGCTGGGTACATCTCACACCTCCGGGCTCAGTCTCACTCATTGGGTGTGAGTCTCACTCGCTGGGTACATCTCACACCTCAGGGCTCAGTCTCACTCATTGGGTGTG
Source organism: Lissotriton vulgaris (assembly GCF_964263255.1). Taxonomy (NCBI): domain Eukaryota; kingdom Metazoa; phylum Chordata; class Amphibia; order Caudata; family Salamandridae; genus Lissotriton; species Lissotriton vulgaris. The sequence continues at coordinate 37,111 of NW_028242583.1, forward strand.
AGTCTCACTCGCTGGGTACATCTCACACCTTAGGGCTCAGTCTCACTCATTGGGTGTGAGTCTCACTCGCTGGGTACATCTCACACCTCCGGGCTCAGTCTCACTCATTGGGTGTGAGTATTACTTGTCGGGTACATCTCACACCTCCGGCTGTGTCTCACTCATTGGGTGTGAGTCTCACTCGTCGGGTACATCTCACACCTCCGGGCTCAGTCTCACTCATTGGGTGTGAGTCTCACTCGTCGGGTACATCTCACACCTCCGGGCTCAGTCTCACTCATTGGGTGTGGGTCTCACTCGCCGGGTACATCTCACACCTCCGGGCTCAGTCTCACTCATTGGGTGTGAGTCTCACTCGCTGGGTACATCTCACACCTCCGGGCTCAGTCTCACTCATTGGGTGTGAGTCTCACTCCCTGGGTACATCTCACACCTCAGGGCTCAGTCTCACTCATTGGGTGTGAGTCTCACTCCCTGGGTACATCTCACACCTCAGGGCTCAGTCTCACTCATTGGGTGTGGGTCTCACTCGCCGGGTATATCTCACACCTCAGGGCTCAGTCTCACTCATTGGGTGTGGGTCTCACTCGCCGGGTATATCTCACACCTCAGGGCTCAGTCTCACTCATTGGGTGTGAGTCTCACTCATCGGGTACATCTCACACCTCCGGGCTCAGTCTCACTCATTGGGTGTGAGTCTCACTCGCAGGGTACATCTCACACCTCCGGGCTCAGTCTCACTCATTGGGTGTGGGTCTCACTCGCTGGCTACATCTCACACCTACGGGCTCAGTCTCACTCATTGGGTGTGGGTCTCACTCGCCGGGTATATCTCACACCTCCGGGCTCAGTCTCACTCATTGGGTGTGAGTCTCACTCGCAGGGTACATCTCACACCTCCGGGCTCAGCCTCACTCATTGGGTGTGAGTCTCACTCGTCGGGTACATCTCACACCTCCGGCTCAGCCTCACTCATTGGGCGTGAGTCTCACTCGCTGGGTACATCTTACACCTTAGGACTCAGTCTCACTCATTGGGTGTGAGTCTTACTCATCAGGTACATCTCACACCTCCGGGCTCAGCCTCACTCATTGGGTGTGAGTCTCACTCATCGGGTACATCTTACACCTTAGGGCTCAGCCTCACTCATTGGGTGTGAGTCTTACTCGTCAGGTACATCTCACACCTCAGGGCTCAGTCTCACTCATTGGGTGTGAGTATTACTCGTCGGGTACATCTCACACCTCCGGACTCAGTCTCACTCATTGGGTGTGAGTATTACTCGTCGGGTACATCTCACACCTCCGGACTCAGTCTCACTCATTGGGTGTGGGTCTCACTCGCTGGGTACATCTTACACCTTAGGGCTCAGTCCCACTCATTGGGTGTGAGTCTCACTCGCTGGGTACATCTCACACCTCAGGGCTCAGTCTCACTCATTGGGTGTGAGTCTCACTCGCTGGGCACATCTCACACCTCAGGGCTCAGTCTCACTCATTGGGTGTGGGTCTCACTCGTCTAGTACATCTCACACCTCAGGGCTCAGTCTCACTCATTGGGTGTGGGTCTCACTCGCTGGGTACATCTCACACCTCCGGGCTCAGTCTCACTCATTGGGTGTGAGTCTCACTTGTCGGGTACATCTCACACCTCCGGGCTCAGTCGCACTCATTGGGTGTGAGTCTCACTCGCTGGGTACATCTCACACCTCAGGGCTCAGTCTCACTCATTGGGTGTGGGTCTCACTCGTCTAGTACATCTCACACCTCAGGGCTCAGTCTCACTCATTGGGTGTGGGTCTCACTCGCTGGGTACATCTCACACCTCCGGGCTCAGTCTCACTCATTGGGTGTGAGTCTCACTTGTCGGGTACATCTCACACCTCCGGGCTCAGTCTCACTCATTGGGTGTGAGTATTACTCGTCGGGTACATCTCACACCTCCGGCTGTGTCTCACTCATTGGGTGTGAGTCTCACTCGCTGGGTACATCTCACACCTCCGGGCTCAGTCTCACTCATTGGGTGTGAGTCTCACTCGCTGGGTACATCTCACACCTCAGGGCTCAGTCTCACTCATTGGGTGTGAGTCTCACTCGCTGGGTACATCTCACACCTTAGGGCTCAGTCTCACTCATTGGGTGTGAGTCTCACTCGCTGGGTACATCTCACACCTCCGGGCTCAGTCTCACTCATTGGGTGTGAGTATTACTCGTCGGGTACATCTCACACCTCCGGCTGTGTCTCACTCATTGGGTGTGAGTCTCACTCGCTGGGTACATCTCACACCTCCGGGCTCAGTCTCACTCATTGGGTGTGAGTCTCACTCGCTGGGTACATCTCACACCTCAGGGCTCAGTCTCACTCATTGGGTGTGAGTCTCACTCGCTGGGTACATCTCACACCTTAGGGCTCAGTCTCACTCATTGGGTGTGAGTCTCACTCGCTGGGTACATCTCACACCTCCGGGCTCAGTCTCACTCATTGGGTGTGAGTATTACTTGTCGGGTACATCTCACACCTCCGGCTGTGTCTCACTCATTGGGTGTGAGTCTCACTCGTCGGGTACATCTCACACCTCCGGGCTCAGTCTCACTCATTGGGTGTGAGTCTCACTCGTCGGGTACATCTCACACCTCCGGGCTCAGTCTCACTTATTGGGTGTGGGTCTCACTCGCCGGGTACATCTCACACCTCCGGGCTCAGTCTCACTCATTGGGTGTGAGTCTCACTCGCTGGGTACATCTCACACCTCCGGGCTCAGTCTCACTCATTGGGTGTGAGTCTCACTCCCTGGGTACATCTCACACCTCAGGGCTCAGTCTCACTCATTGGGTGTGAGTCTCACTCCCTGGGTACATCTCACACCTCAGGGCTCAGTCTCACTCATTGGGTGTGGGTCTCACTCGCCGGGTATATCTCACACCTCAGGGCTCAGTCTCACTCATTGGGTGTGGGTCTCACTCGCCGGGTATATCTCACACCTCAGGGCTCAGTCTCACTCATTGGGTGTGAGTCTCACTCATCGGGTACATCTCACACCTCCGGGCTCAGTCTCACTCATTGGGTGTGAGTCTCACTCGCAGGGTACATCTCACACCTCCGGGCTCAGTCTCACTCATTGGGTGTGGGTCTCACTCGCTGGGTACATCTCACACCTTAGGGCTCAGTCTCACTCATTGGGTGTGGGTCTCACTCGCTGGGTACATCTCACACCTCCGGGCTCAGTCTCACTCATTGGGTGTGGGTCTCACTCGCCGGGTACATCTCACACCTCCGGGCTCAGTCTCACTCATTGGGTGTGGGTCTCACTCGCTGGGTACATCTCACACCTCCGGGCTCAGTCTCACTCATTGGGTGTGGGTCTCACTCGCTGGGTACATCTCACACCTCCGGGCTCAGTCTCACTCATTGGGTGTGGGTCTCACTCGCTGGCTACATCTCACACCTCCGGGCTCAGTCTCACTCATTGGGTGTGGGTCTCACTCGCCGGGTATATCTCACACCTCCGGGCTCAGTCTCACTCATTGGGTGTGGGTCTCACTCGCTGGCTACATCTCACACCTCCGGGCTCAGTCTCACTCATTGGGTGTGGGTGTCACTCGCTGGCTACATCTCACACCTCCGGGCTCAGTCTCACTCATTGGGTGTGGGTCTCACTCGCCGGGTATATCTCACACCTCCGGGCTCAGTCTCACTCATTGGGTGTGGGTCTCACTCGCTGGCTACATCTCACACCTCCGGGCTCAGTCTCACTCATTGGGTGTGGGTCTCACTCGCCGGGTATATCTCACACCTCCGGGCTCAGTCTCACTCATTGGGTGTGGGTCTCACTCGCTGGCTACATCTCACACCTCCGGGCTCAGTCTCACTCATTGGGTGTGGGTCTCACTCGCTGGCTACATCTCACACCTCCGGGCTCAGTCTCACTCATTGGGTGTGGGTCTCACTCGTCGGGTACATCTCACACCTCAGGGCTCAGTCTCACTCATTGGGTGTGAGTCTCACTCGCTGGGTACATCTCACACCTCAGGGCTCAGTCTCACTCATTGGGTGTGGGTCTCACTCGTCGGGTACATCTCACACCTCAGGGCTCAGTCTCACTCATTGGGTGTGGGTCTCACTCGTCTAGTACATCTCACACCTCAGGGCTCAGTCTCACTCATTGGGTGTGGGTGTCACTCGCTGGGTACATCTCACACCTCCGGGCTCAGTCTCACTCATTGGGTGTGAGTCTCACTCGTCGGGTACATCTCACACCTCAGGGCTCAGTCTCACTCATTGAGCGTGAGTCTCACTCGTCGGGTACATCTCACACCTCATGGCTCAGTCTCAGTCTGGTATGGGCTCTTCTGCTAGGAGCCATATCCAGATAATTCTACCATTAAAATTTGTATTTGTATATTTAAACAGTTTAAATGTGGTTAATTTAACATTATCACCTACGGGGGTTCTAAAAAAAATGTGCGTATACTTGTAAAGCGCACTGTCGCCCCATCTCGGGGCATCCTGGCGCTGTATACCGCTGTGGAACCCTTCCTAAGTCTCTACCTCTATTGGTGTCTATCGAGAGTGTTGCAGTATCTGTGGTTGGCTACATGCAGCCGCTCTGCCAGGGAGAGGGCACAGCTACCCAGGCCTGGTACTGTGCTCTGTGCCATCTGATGCCCCCTGAAGCAGAGCCCGAGGGCGTGGCTTTGATGCCAGGGAGAGGGCACTGGTACCCAAGTGTGGTAATGTGCCATCTGATGCCCCCTGAAGCAGAGCCCGAGGGCGTGGCTTTGATGCCAGGGAGAGGGCACTGGTACCCAAGTGTGGTAATGTGCCATCTGATGCCCTCTGAAGCAGAGCCCGAGGGCGTGGCTTTGATGCCAGGGAGAGGGCACTGGTACCCAAGTGTGGTAATGTGCCATCTGATGCCCCCTGAAGCAGAGCCCGAGGGCGTGGCTTTGATGCCAGGGAGAGGGCACTGGTACCCAAGTGTGGTAATGTGCCATCTGATGCCCCCTGAAGCAGAGCCTGAGGGTGTGGCTTTGATGCCAGGGAGAGGGCACGGGTACCCAAGGGTGGTAATGTGCCATCTGATGCCCTCTGAAGCAGAGCCTCGCAGAGTTCAATGCTGAGCTAGTAAAGCTCTGCCCAGGCTGCCTCCACGCCACTGGAGTCAAGCTATCCCGGCTGATGACGGGTCAAGGCTGATTTGCATACGGTCATGTCTGAACTGGGATGGTGTGGTGAGCAAAAAAACGATGAATTTAACCCAGATCTGTGACTGGGGTGAATATTTGATTTGTTCCACATTCCATCCATCCATCATCTGTGTGTCGTTTGCCTCCTGGCTGGTGACAGTAGATGCCAGGGCCAGCCGCTATCCCGGTGAGATGCCACAAGCCCTGGCAGAACAGGGGGACACAGCATCCCACGCCCCCTCTCCCCTCCCTCGTACCCTATGAAGCTGGTTTGTGAGGCTACAGGATGGGGCTGTAGGACCATGGGGCATATTATCAACAAATAGCAATATTTATCGCTAAGTAGGGTTAGCGGCAATTTTTTTATCGGCGTGCCTCACAGGATTTTATCGCTGAGATAACGTGCTATTAGCAACGTTTATCTCAAAAGCGATAAAATTCCCAGCGATAGCAGCAAATGCTGTGAATATCGCTGAGAATACAGCGATATTCAGGCATTATATCGCTAACAGGGTCTTAGCCATTATATCCACCTCCCATTGGATATATAGGCTAAGAACTGGTCTGAGCAGGCGTTAGGTTTTGGAGATATTCACGCCTAGCGCGAATATTTCCATCACTTCGCCTGCGTTGCTAATAGGCGATAGCGACGTTAGCGACTGCTTTCAGTCGCTAACAGGTTGGGTACGCCCACTTTGCATGTCATTAGCGATATATATCGCTGACATGCAAAGCGGGCCCCAAACCGCTCGCTATCGCCTACAAGCTGTCGCGAACTGCTGTTAGCGACAGCTTGCTAATAGGGCGATAGAAAACGGCAGCTAAAGCGGCGATAATCACATATCGCCCGCCTTGATAATATGCCCCAAATGCCAGGGGCGCCTGTGTTGTCTGACGTCACTCCCAGCTGGGGGCGGTGCCGGTAAGTGTCTGTGGCCCCCCATCCATGGGCGGGCCCTCGCCCTTAGGGACTATGAAGGCCCCGCGTTTATAGACCGTCTGTGAACCCCGGGGGTCTTTAGGACAAGGTCTGAGGTCTGTCCTTCGAATACAAACTTTGTTTTCCTAATGCTTTTGTCTTCAGTCCTATATGTGACGTTCTAAACCAGAGGTGTCGCTCTTTAAGAGACATTATTGTGCTGTCTCGCGCAGTCAAGTGACTGCCCCGGCCCCACCGCGCTCCTTTAAACCACACCGGATTCTTGCTGTATTTGTGGTTCAGACCGCAGCCAGGGGGCAGTACCTCACCTCTGTCCTCTCTTCCAGGCACGGCTCCTCCTCGTGAACTCACCAGGGCGCAGCGTCCCCTGGTGCAGCAGGTGCAGTGGCACCGGGGCACAGAGGTTCTGTGGGCCACTGACCCCGGATTCTTGCTGTATTTGTGGTTCAGACCGCAGCCAGGGAGCAGTACCTCGCATCTGCCCTTTCTTCCAGGCACGGCTCCTCCTCGTGAACTCACCAGGGCGCAGCGTCCCCTGGTGCAGCAGGTGCAGTGGCACCGGGGACCAGAGCTTGTGGGGCCACTGACACCGGATTATTGGTGTATTTGTGGTGCAGACAGCAGCCAGGGGGAAGTACCTCGCCTCTGCCCTCTTCAAGGCACGGGTCCTCCTCGTGAACTCACCAGGGCGCGGCTTCTCTTTGTGCAGCAGGTGCAGTGGCAACGGGGCACAGAGGTTCTGTGGGCCACTGACCCCGGAATCTTGCTGTATTTGTGGTTCAGACCGCAGCCAGGGGGCAGTACCTCGCATCTGCCCTTTCTTCCAGGCACGGCTCCTCCTCGTGAACTCACCAGGGCGCAGCGTCCCCTGGTGCAGCAGGTGCAGTGGCACCGGGGACCAGAGCTTGTGGGGCCACTGACACCGGATTATTGGTGTATTTGTGGTGCAGACAGCAGCCAGGGGGAAGTACCTCGCCTCTGCCCTCTTCAAGGCACGGGTCCTCCTCGTGAACTCACCAGGGCGCGGCTTCTCTTTGTGCAGCAGGTGCAGTGGCAACGGGGCACAGAGGTTCTGTGGGCCACTGACCCCGGAATCTTGCTGTATTTGTGGTTCAGACCGCAGCCAGGGGGCAGTACCTCGCCTCTGCCCTCTCTTCCAGGCACGGCTCCTCCTCGTGAACTCACCAGGGCGCGGCTTCTCTTAGTGCAGCAGGTGCAGTGGCACCGGGGCACAGAGGTTCTGTGGGCCACTGACCCCGGATTCTTGCTGTATTTGTGGTTCAGACCGCAGCCAGGGGGCAGTACCTCGCCTCTGCCCTCTCTTCCAGGCACGGCTCCTCCTCGTGAACTCACCAGGGCGCGGCTTCTCTTTGTGCAGCAGGTGCAGTGGCACCGGGGCACAGAGGTTCTGTGGGCCACTGACCCGGATTCATGCTGTATTTGTGGTTCAGACCGCAGCCAGGGGGCAGTACCTCGCCTCTGCCCTCTCTTCCAGGCACGGCTCCTCCTCGTGAACTCACCAGGGCGCAGCGTCCCCTGGTGCAGCAGGTGCAGTGGCGCCGGGGCCCAGAGCTTGTGGGGCCACTGACCCCGGATTATTGGTGTATTTGTGGTGCAGACAGCAGCCAGGGGGAAGTACCTCGCCTCTGCCCTCTTCAAGGCACCGGTCTTCCTCGTGAACTCGCCAGGGGGGGGAGGGGGGGGGGGCGCAGCTGCTGTTTTAACCCCACTAAACCTCCCAGGCTCGACCCTAGCAGTTAAAGTTTACGATCTGTGTCCAGGCACTTGCTGCATCCGAGGGGGGTCAGTCCTCACACGGGCCGGCGGACAGTGCCCGAGACAGGGGGGGGGGGGGGGGGGGGGCACTGCCTTTATTGATCCGGATTGAAGGGGTGGGCCCTCTCGCAGCACTGAGGTTTATTTTCACAAAACTTTACAATGTTGTGAGGAGTTTCTGCCGCCTCGAAGGAGGGCTGTGGAAATGTTGGCGGCTCCTTTTAGGTCTGCTTGACCGGTCTTTGCCGTTGACCTATTGTTACAAATGTTTTTAAAGTCTTAGAGTGGCATTGGTCCAACCACGTGACTAGTAAACCCTGCTTGGTGTATCCTTCCGCTAGCTATGGTCTGCTTGCAGTACAATGAACGACGGACTAGTTTTCTTCTCAAAACGATACTGAATATGTCACATTAAAGTCTCTAGTTCATATGTGCATTGTAAATGCCAATAGTTTTAACTTTCGCAAATGTGACACCTATAGCATTTGTAATGCAATATGTGGTGTATTTACCCGACTTATATGTATTGATATTACAAATAACAATGGTTTTTATTTTTTTTAAATAATTAATACTTACATAAAAGTTATTTTAATTTATAATGGGAATAGCTTAAACTTTTGTAAATAACTTTTGTGAAGATTATGTTCAGTGTATTTTATTGTGAGGAAAATCCAAGAACAGAAGTGAAATATTAACATCTTTTTGTGACATTTGTAATAAAGCTTGAAACATTGAGAGAACATATTTGAACCAGTTGTTGTTGAATGGTTGCACAGATTGATGCAGGGGTTGCGCTGAGTGATGTTGTGGTAGCGACAAATGATGCTGTGGCGTTCAGTGATGCTATGTTAGCGCATAGTGAAGTTGAGGTGCCCCTGAGTGATGCTGTGGTGGTGCTGAGTGATGCTGTATGCTATGCTATGCTTTGTTATGCTATGCTATGCTGTGTTTTGTTGTGTTTTGTTATGCTATGTTTCGCTCTGCTTTGTTATGCTATACTATGTTTTGTTGTGTTGTGTTTTATAATGCTATGATATGTTTTATTTTGCTATGTTATGTCTTGTTTTCTTATGTTATGCTATGTTTAGTTTTGCTATCCTATGCTTTGTTTTGTTATGCTTTGTTATGCTATGTTTTGTTATGCTATACTATGTTTTGTTGTGTTTTGTTATGCTATGCTTTGTTATGCTATGCTATGTTTCGTTGTGTTTTGCTATGCTATGCTTTGTTATGCCATGCTATGTTTTGTTATGCTATGTTTTGTTATGCTATGCTAAGCTTTGTTATGCTATGTTTGTTATGCTATGCTAAGCTTTGTTATGCTATGTTTGTTATGCTATGCTAAGCTTTGTTATGCTATGTTTGTTATGCTATGCTAAGCTTTGTTATGCTATGTTTTGTTATGGTATGCTAAGCTTTGTTTTGTTATGCTATGCTATGTTGTGTTGTGTTGTGTTTTGTTATGCTACGCTAAGCTTTGTTTTGTTATGCTATGCTTTGTTGTGTTTTGTTAAGCTATGCTATGTTTTATTATGCTATGCTATGTTTTGTTATGCTATGTTTTGTTATGTTTTATTATGCTATGCTTTGTTTTGTTATGCTATGTTTGTTATGCTATGCTAAGCTTTGTTATGCTATGTTTGTTATGCTATGCTAAGCTTTGTTATGCTATGTTTTGTTATGGTATGCTAAGCTTTGTTTTGTTATGCTATGCTATGTTGTGTTGTGTTGTGTTTTGTTATGCTACGCTAAGCTTTGTTTTGCTATGCTATGTTTTGTTTTGTTATGCTATGTGTTGTTATGCTTTGCTATTCTATGTTTTGTTATGCTATGCTTTGTTGTGTTCTGTTATGCTATGCTATGTTTTGTTGTTTTGCTATGTTTTGTTATGCTATGTGTTGTTATGCTATGCTTTGTTTATTTATTTATTTAAGCTTATATCGCGCACAGCTACCCACAATGGGTTTCCCGGCGCCAGGGATAGACTATAGAAGAAAGGAGGGTGTATCACTTGACTTGAGGCCACAACCGACTATTGGCCAAGCTGAGTAAAAAGCAGAGTCTTCAGAGCCTTACGGAAGCGGAGTAGGTTGGTCTCTGATTTTAGTGCTAGTGGGAGGGAGTTCCAGTATTTGGGGCCCAGAGTAGAAAAGGAGCGGCCTCCCATTTTTGTCAACTTCCATCTTGGCACTGTGAAATTACCAGTGTCCGATGACCTTAGTGAGCGCAGGGGTCTGTAGGATTTAACCAGCCCTTGAATATAGGCTGGGGCGCTGCCCTGCTTGGCCTTGAACATGTAACAGAGTGCCTTAAATGTAACACGTTCAGGGATGCTCAGCCAGTGAAGGTCACGCAAGGCGGCAGTGGCTGAAGTGCGTCTAGGGATGTTCTTTAGCAGGCGCGCAGCCGCATTTTGCACAACCTGCAGCACATGTATGGTGGCTTTATCTGCGCCCAAATAGAGAATGTTGCCATAGACCAGGCGTGATGTTACAAGTGCCTGGACAACGGTTCTGCGGGAGGAGAGGGGGAGCATCCACAGAATCTTGTAGAGCCACCGCAGCGTAGAAAAGCAAATGGCTGCAACCTTAGTAGCCTGTTGCCTCATAGTTAACCTGTCGTCAATAATGACACCCACGTTGTGAACTGCGGTAGATGGTGTTGGTGCATTACCCAGTTCGATGGGCCAGTGGCGTGGACCCCAGAGATGTTTATTCCGACCCAGAATGACCACCTCAGTCTTCTCCCCATTCAGCTTGAGACAGTTTCTCCACATCCAGTCGGCCACAAGAGTGAGGCCCGACTTGAGTGCGGAGATATTGTTCTCGTCTCTCCCTGATAGGGAGAAGACAATCTGGGTGTCATCTGCGTAGGAAAACAGGGTTAGCCCAGCCTGTTCAACTATGGTTGCCAAGGGTTTAACATAAATATTAAATAATAAAGGACTAAGGATTGAGCCTTGGGGAACGCCGCGGGTAGATGGGCAGATGGTGGAAGCTGCTTTAGAAGAAAACACTTGAAAGCTTCGGTCGTTGAGGAAAGACACCAACCAGGCCAGAGCCTGGCCTGCCACACCTAGAGATTTCAGAGAGTCAATGAGGATGGAATGCGACACGGTGTCGAAGGCTGCGCTCAAATCCAGCAGGATGAGCGCCATGGTGTTTCCCTGATCGACACCGTGCCTCAGACTCTCTGTTACCCCCAGGAGGGCTGTCTCAGTTGAGTGTCTAGGCCGAAAGCCCGACTGAGAAGGATGGAGAAAAGCAGTGTTTTCGACCAGTTTAGAGAGCTGGGAATTTATATGTCTCTCCAGTATCTTCGAGAAGATTGGCAACAGAGATATAGGGCGAAAATTGGCAGAGTTGGAGGAATCTGCACCCAATTTTTTCAGCAGAGGTACAACCATGGCGTGTTTCCAAGGTTGGGGGACCTGGGCCTCGCTCAATGAAGCATTTAGTAATTTGATAATGGTAGGGTGAGTGAGGGGATCTAATTGTTTTAGTATTTTGGCCGGGAGAGCGTCCCGTGGGGAGCCCGATCGCACACTGTTTAAACAGGAAACAAAGGAAGTGGCATCTAAAGGCTGCCAGGTAGTGATTACTGCGTCAGTGGCAGTATTCTCAGGTTCCTGGACCATATCAGGGGCAATGGAAGTAGTCCCTGGGAGTGTGGTAAAATGGTCGTAAATGAGATCAACTTTATTTATAAAGTAATCTGCTAAGGACTGACACTGGGTGGCGTCGAGTGCCGGAGGAGGAGGAGTGGAATTTGCACCAGTCAGTTTTTTAACAATGGAGAATAGCACCTTTGGACAATTTTGTGCATCAGTCACTGTTTTTTAGGTCTCGCCTGTCGATGCGCATGCGCATCGAGCAAGGCGAGAGTATTGGCACTTATCCGCTCTTTATCCACACTGCAAGGAATCGTGGCGATTCCTTGCAGTGCACGAGAAATTTAAGCTCAATGCGCATGCGCATTGAGCTTAAATGCGCGTGCCACATGCCCCCATCCGCCTGCCTTGCCTACTCTCTCTCACAGCCTCCCCCAGCTCCGCCCCCTCACTACTTGATTGCACGGCCGCTAGGCCGTGCCTCCCCTACTCTCCTCCCCCCTCCTCCTCTCCTCCCCTGCCTGCCTGCCGCTAGGCCGTGCCTCCCCTACTCTCCTCCCCCCTCCTCCTCCTACTCTCCTCCCCTGCCTGCCTGCCGTGTCGCACCTCTCCCCTCTCCGCCCCCTCCCCTGCCCGCCGTGTTACGGTGAAAGGCTTGTTTGTTTATTTTACCCGCCGTGTCTCTGCTGCTTCCCCCTGTCCTGTCTCTCCTCCTCTCCCTCTCTATACCCTCCCCCTCCCCCCCACCACTCCCATCAAGTCCCTCTGGCCCTTCCCTCCTCCCCGGACCCCTCCTCCCCTGCCCCCTCCACCCTTTCTTGTTACCACTTGTAAAGAGAAAGCGGGCCCATTCACAGTATGGCGTGCAGGCACAGGCTGCACTTTGGGGTCGACCAGATCCACCCAATCTGTTTAATCCTGGCGGCAAGCGGTTGGTGTGTCGCAGGGGTCTCCACAGGTCTCACCAGGTAGGGTTTACCACTGACCGCAGTTCCAGGACGCGTTCAACTTGTTTAATTTTTTTTATCGGGAATGCTTCTTGTCAGAGGATTTAGCTCTTCAAGTTAAATCTCGATGTTATTCAAATATATTGTTACTTGGAGATTTAATCTCTTTATATGGTCATGCCCGTAAACTGTAGTTAAATTGCATCTTTTATTAAGTAGATGTTTTCGACATGAAAATCCAGATTACATTCTGTTACTCTGACGTGCATTTTTGCGAACTTGTTTTATGTTTTCTTTTTGAATATCAGTAAGTAATCATTTCATCGGTTTCTTACATTAAAAGGTTTCGGTTTGGAGAGTCGATTTTAGACGCCTGTCTGTATGCGGGTAGAAAACGGTGCTTTTAAAATTTGAGACAAGATCATTGTTGGTTTATTAAGGGTGTAAATACATTTACCCTTTCTATGAAAAGATGGAATAGTGTAACAAGCTTATTCCTAGTTTCGAAGCGCAAAGCAAGCGTGCTGGGCGTAGAAACCTGACCCCACATGGATATCCCTCTTTGGGTCTAGTTAGTGAAAATAGCTCAGATATGGACTGGTGGAGCCCAGACAGGAGTGACATGGGCCGGTCTTATTAACACATGCGATGTGTATATTACTCACTGGGTTTGTCTGGTTCGGTTGTTGGCTTTTTGGTAATTAATTATTTTGTAGGGAACAACTCTTTAATTGTTGAATAGGTTGCTTGGCTTTGCAGGGGTCTTTGGTTGTGCCACAAGAATAGCAAAAAAAAAGTCTACATCTGGGCTTGCTGCCAACGTGCTTTAATTAAATATTGCATATTCTAATTGAACAGTGCCACTGCTTCCAAAAATCAGGTGGACTTTGAAGACTTTTAGGAACCAATTTTATTTTGAATGCACACCGCATAAAAATTATTGGCACATAAGAAATGTGATACTGCATTTAATCACTGTATACCGACACAAAATGCCACATTTAAGTATTCCTGTCGATGACAGGTGGTCAGGCACCCTCAACCCCTCACCCTCACTCACCCTCAACCCCTCACCCACACTCACCCACACTCACCCCCACTCACCCTCACTCACACTCACACTCACCCACCCTCACTCACCCTCACTCACCCTCACTCACCCTCACTCACCCTCACTCACCCTCACTCACCCTCAACCCCTCACTCACCCTCAACCCCTCACCCACCCTCAACCCCTCACCCTCACTCACCCTCAACCCCTCACCCTCAACCCCTCACTCACCCTCACTCACCCTCACCCTCAACCCCTCAGCCTCACCCTCACTCACCCTCAACCCCTCACCCTCACTCACCCTCACTCACCCTCAACCTCATGCTAAAGATTTACAAAAAAAACCATTAACAATTCTAAAAGCACTAACTCTAATGCTGCGAGACCAATTGCATTTCTAATGCTTGTTTAGTATAGTCTGCTTTAGCAGTTTTACAGCTATTGTGGTACTTTTTCAAGGCTTCTTTATATATGACTTTGCGTGAAGGGGAATAACCTTGTCTCCATTTACGCTCCAAGGTCTAACATTGTGAGCGGAGGCTTTTAAGTTGTTCCGAGTACCATGGGGCCGGGGGATGGTGTGAAAGTGCGGACTTTGATGTCATCGGTAACGCCGAATTGACAGCATTGGTTAGCCAGAATTCAGTGGCGCAATTGAGTGCAGCAACTGGTAGTTCAGCGCACGGGAGTGTTTTGATCAACAGCTTATTGAGTTCTGGCATGTTGATCTTCCCCCCAATTCCGAATTGTTTCGTTATGTTATGCTATGTTTTGTTTTGTTCTGCTATGTTTTGTTGTGTTTTGTTATGCTTTGCTATGTTTTGTTATACTATGCTATGTTTTGCTATGCTTTGTTATTTTATGCTATGCTTTGTTTTGTTATGCTATGCTATGTTTGTTTATGTTTTGTTATGTTATACTATGCTTTGTTGTGTTTTGCTATGATTTGTTTTGTTATGCTATGCTATGTTTTGATTTGCTATCCTATGCTTTGTTTTGTTATGCTATGCTATGTTTTGTTATCCTATGCTTTGTTTTGTTATGCTATGCTATGCTGAGTTTTGTTATGCTATACTATGTTTTGCTGTATTTTGCTATGCTATGCTTTGTTATGCTATGCTATGTTTTGTTGTGCTATGCTATGTTTTGTTGTGTTCTGTTATGCTATGTTTTTTGTGTTTTGTTATGCTATGCTATGTTTTGTTTTGTATGCTGTGTTTTGCTATCCTGGTGTGTGGTTGTGTGTGTGTGTGGTTGTGTGTGTGGGGGGTTGTGTGTGTGGGGGGTTGTGTGTGGGGTTGCGTGTGTGTGTGGGGTTGTGTGTGGGGTTGAGTGGGTGGGGTTGTGTGTGTGGGGTTGTGTGTGTGGTTGTGTGTACGGGGGGTTGTGTGTGTGTGTGGGTATGTGTGTGTGGGGGGTTGTGTGTGTGTGGGGTTGTGTGTGTGGGGTTGTGTGTGGGGGGGTTGCATGTGTGTGCGGTTTTCTGTGTGTGTAGTTGTGTGTTTGTATGTGTGTGTAGGGGGGTTGTGTGTGTGGGGGGGTGAGGGGGCAGTGTGTGAGTGGTCTGTGTGTGAGTGGGCAGTGTGTGAGGGCTCAGTGTGTGAGTAGGCAGTGTGTGAGGGTGCAGTGTGTGAGTGGGCAGTGTGTGAGGGGACAGTGTGTGAGGGGGCAGTGTGTGATGGGGCAGTGTGTGAGTGGGCAGTGTGTGAATGCGCAGTGTGTGAGGGTGCAGTGTGTGAGGGTGCAGTGTGTGAGGGGGCAGTGTGTGGGTGGGCAGTGTGTGAGGGGGCAGTGTGTGAGGGGGCATTGTGTGAGAGGGCAGTGTATGAGAGGGCAGTGTGTAAGGGGGCACGGTGTGGGGGCAGTGTGTGAGGGGG